>NW_018128129.1:410347-433895 GCF_001952655.1 Monopterus albus
GGTGAGGCAAACAGTACGCCTGCCTCAAGGCAGAGGGCGCTAGTGAGCCCACAGATTCTTGCGCTACCTTCAATCTTCTTCGTGCTTGTTTATATTTCCTTTACAATCCGCCTTATCAAAATGGAAGATTACATTTCCAAGCTGAGAAAATTCGCAAATCTGGACTTTCAATCAAAACATTTTTGACAGTCTGGACATTTTTGTCCAGAAGGATCTTCTTTATTGAAAACATTTGTTTTAATATTGGATTCGAACGGTAAAAGGGTTTGTAATACATACCAGCTGACAAATGGATTTCGTGTACAAGTAAAGGTAAGACCATAAACTTTTATTATTTCTAGTTAGAAATAAGCTCAACTGGAATAAATTTTAACCTCAAATTAAATATGGGTCACGTTTGTGTGAAGAATGCTGATATGAGATATAAAACATAACGCATTGTCTGTTAACAGACAATTTGTTAACGGTTCATTTGTATTTGTAAATCTGACTGTAAAAGAGTCAGTGCCTCACCAGCTGTCAACCTCACCGTACGTCACTGATACAGGCAAGATAACAAATGTGTAAAATGTAATTGTGTGTCTCATGAAGGCCACCAATGCATGTTTGTCGATCTACAAATAAAATCAAGATTTACAAATGTGTAAAAACAATTTTTTTTGTATGCAGTTCTTTAAAGTGTATGTCCAGATTGTGCATAAATAGCCTGCACACAGGAATCATGTTATGTTTGCGTGTGAGGTTTTGAGAGCATTTTCTCCTCAGATCCACAAAGGTATGGTGCATTTAATGACAGATGGAAAACTCGGGAGCAGAGTGTGAGCTGGGTGGAGTGGGTCTCTGGTTATGTTCTCTGCTCTTTTGCAACAGCGCTGTGTGTATATTGTGTCCATAGCAGGCAGTTCAGTCCTATTGATCCCTTCTGCAGTCTTTAGGACCCTTTGAAGAGCCTTCCTCTCTGTCTGTTCATAACTTTTACCAGGGCAGACTATGTTAAAGCACTGTCACAATGTTTCTTTCTCTATAATGATCTATTATAATTAAAACTGAAGAACTGAACATGAACTAGTTCATTTATAGGACTGTGAACTAAAATTGTGAACTACTGTATGAACTAGTTCATGTTTACAGTATATTTGTGAAATGAACTTTGAGCTAGCTCTTATAAAGTGTGAACTTGCATAGCACTGTTCAAATCTTCAAGGGGAGATATTAGAGTACACAGTGAGTCCTATAATAGTTTAGAGGGTGGAGAGATAATCAACAAGATCGTTAACAATGCCAAAACCCAGGGCACTGGAGGTAAAGTAGAACAACTCAAAACACAGTACCTTCCAGGCAAGAGAGCACTAGTAGTACAAATAGCTAGGGACTCTTTAAGAGGCATGAAGGTGAGTAAACCACACACAGTTCAGGCTTAGGATAAGTGACCAAAGTACTTCCCTTTAAGCAGTACAACCTGAATTCCCATAGGTTTCCTCCCATAGTAGGCCAAAGCATCAGCACAGACAGGTAACTTTCATTCACACAGGACAGAACATAGGCAACAGAGGAACAACTTTCTTTCCACAGGTTAAACCACAATTACAGATAAGTAATACATATAGTACATATCTTTAATTCTAAGTAACGTGACCCTCTCATTTAATACACTTTTATGTACAATTTTACTTACACATACAGCATGTGTAGCAGGGAGACAACACTTCAAGATCATTTTTAAATTGATTTAACAAAATTTGTGCTAAATCTTAGTTAATGCAACTTTAACTTTTTTATACTGATACCTTTGGCCTTCACCTTCGCAAGTGTAAATAGGGTATCATTGACTGACCACTAAAGTTGTCAGTTGTATTTGACAGATCTTGCCTTTTTCTGTCTTGTAATAAAACATAGTTTTTCCTAGGCTAACTGTCAAATTGGAGCACTATCAGCATTAGTAATAATATAGCATGTGCTTTGTATAAAAACCCTGGGATGTAGAACATGGTGTTTGGAAAAGGTTTTGTTTCACAAAGGTCCAGTAGAACTAACTCAACACACAGAGAAACATATCATCATTTAGTTTGAGCTACAGTATTCAAAGGTACAAAGGTTTTATATTTTTTTACATGACAACAGTGATGAATGTTGTCGCTGAACGATTATATGAGTTATAGCTATGCTCCTACTGTTTGATTACAGCTGTGTGTGTGTGTTGTATTCTATACAGCAATCAAGTGTCTTTGACCTTGCTGCGGTTTCTTCGATTTTCACTACTCACACGGTCCGACAAATTTAATGTGGTGCATTGATCAAGTCAGGATTGAAATAAACATCCCTCTTCTACCACATCACTCTATAGCATTCTCTAACACACACACACACAAACAAAAAAATGCTGATTAATTGCATGTTGCAGCAGATGACAGATGGTGACCTCTGTTTTGCCTTTTCTGTTGTCATTGTCCCACAGTATGAAGGATGGACACGAGAACATGGACCAATGATCTTTTTCCCATCCAGCCTAAAGCCCCTGAGTCTGAATAATTCAATTTGTATCCACCAAAGCTGCATTTGTCATAGCTGGTATGTGCTCTAAGGCTCTTTACCCACAATGCTTTGCTCTATACCCTTTGATTCACCACATTCAGTGCAGGATTGAAGAGATCACTTTGCACATGGAGAAGCCAGGGAGCTGGTATTTCACAGTGCCTGTATTATTTTGTAGCAGTATACAGTGCCGGATTAATAATGACACATGATGGAGACAATTGTTAGTCTCTGTCCCAGACAAGTTATATATACAGTGACATGATTCCCAGCACCTTCCTCACACAGGCTTTTATTTTGGTACACTTCCATTGTCCATCCAGTCATCATCTGTCCCAGCTTTGCCACTCAGCACCGATGTTGTGTCAAAGTGTTCCCCTGTCAATAAGTTCCCTCTTTTAAAACTGTTTCACGCAGCCCACCGCCTATTAGTCAGGGTTAGGACAAGGTCAGGGCTCAGGTTAAGGAGAAACAAGTCAATGATGGGAACAGACTTTAACACCAAACCGGCCAAGATCACACACACCTGTTTCTCATCTCATGTCACCCACCTGGCCCATTATTACTTGTTCATCTCCACTACTCTTTGTCAGGGTGTTTCATTTCCTGTGCTGCTTAGACACCTCCACCCTGCTCCTTCATGTCTGCCTTTGTAAGTAAGTGCATACATAAAGTTCAAGCTAAGCCGCTGCTCAACCTGAGCAAATCCAATGCAGATGGTTTGTGTCAAGCCACATATCTGCTCTTTGCCTTGGAGAGGAAAGGGTTCAGGGTAGGTTAGGTCTGGAAAATGGTGCTGCTTATTATAGGGTTCTGAAGCTTTATAAGAGCATGGGTTCTGGACTTGCTCCCTGTTTGGTACTTGTGTTGAAAGGGTTTCCTGTTTTGTACCATCTCACCTGCCTCAGCTTTACTCTGGTTCTTGATTACCACTCACTGTCTTCACCTGTTGCTCATTGTCTCTAGTATTTATATTTTCCTCATTTCCCTTAGTTAGGTGCTAGTTCATCTGCTCGCCACACCCTGCTTGCTTCCGCGGCTCTGTAAATGTCTCCTGTTTTGTTTGTTGCTCGCCAGTTTTTGGACTTTTCCCCTTTGTTTTATCTATGGATTATGTTGATTTGGACTTAGCCAGCCATCTTGGGTTTTCGTTTGTTCCTTTGATTTGTTAGTTTGTGTGTTTTTAATTTGTTATATAGCTCCCTGACTGAACTGTTTGTTAGCTTTCTGTAGATGTCTTTGTCTTGCCTTGTCAGGCTGAACACCTTTAGTTGTACTAATTGTCTCTTTGTTCTGTATCACTTATATTAAAATTGGCTAAATACTGTACCTCAGTCTGCGTCTGCATTACGGTCCAACAACTACTGAAAAAGTCATATCAGAAAGGTAGGGAGGAAACCACTGAAGTGCTGACCCAGAGATACCCACCCGTTGGCCTAAGTCTGTCGTTAAGATGTTGTGGTCCACAGTGTTAAAAGCTGTACTAAGATCCAACAGAACCAGAACCAAGGATTCTCCTGCAGTAATTCATTTACGATTCTGAGGAGTGCTATTTCCGTAGCATGCAATTTAAGGAAACCAGATTGGACGTTGTTAGAAATTAACCAAATTCTGTAAGACTCAAATCTTATAACATTATTTAAAATATTATGCACATTTATAGTATCGCTGAGCTGGTTTGCAACTGCTTTTTCTAATACTTTTGTTATAATAGGCAGTTTAGAGACTGGCGTGTAGTTTTGGGGCAGGAAAGGATCCAGGTTCATCTTTGCCACTCAAAACACATTAAGTGGTGAAGTGGAGCACAATAAAAATACACAGCCCATTCAGCTTAGCCAAGCCTCTGGCTGGCAAATGTCATGGCCAATGCAAACAAGAAGCTGGAGCTAGAAGACCTTCCCTTATCATTAAGGTCTCCTGTTTGGGAACACTTCAGTCTCCCAGTGCATATACTGGAAGAGCAAAAACTGTGCACTTTCACCAGTATTACAGTCATTTATTTTGATCCTTTTGCATTTTAGAAGTGACATTTGACTGAATTACAGTATATTGCTATGCAGAAAATTTGTACTTATTGGTTTCTGATGTTCCCTTGGCCATTCTTATTTAGCTTCTGTTTTATCCTGTTACAAACATCAAACTCAGGTCCTCACAGGGATCAATAACATTTTACCTAATCATTAATCACATTGTACCCTAGCTTCCCCAAGACACAGATTAAGTGCTGCTGGGAAAATAAATAGACAGCTAGTGTCTGTTGTCAATAGCTCCTCTCTACAGCACACAGTAGATCACTGTGCCTTTGGTGCACAGGAGTAACACCACATTTCTCCAGGGCCAAATATGAAAGTAGCCATTTGTATTCTGTTGGCCACCCAGTCAGCAATTTCCTCTCTTTCTTCTCTTTCTTTCTGTGGATGTCTCAGCAGAGTCCATGTCACTAAAGAGGAGGAAATCAAACCACCATTTGAAAGGCTCCTCATATCCCGGCATCATTTGCTAGATTGGTTTGGCATTGTGAAGTCCAAAAGCTTTAGTATGGATTTTGCTTGTGAGAAGCCTGCGCTGTCTCTGTGAGATCAAAGCAGCTGAGACCAGATGAGCTGTGCAGTGTTTAAAACAGCTCTGAGGGCCTGCAAACGTGACTGGACTTCCTAGAGCAGGTCAGAAGCCTCAGAACAAGTGATGGATTCCATTATCCCAGCTGTGAGATGGATGAAATGTGAAGCCATGGAAGCATAACGAAGTACTGAATAGGTGAAAGAGCTCTGAGTGTGTTTGGGACTGTATGAAAGAATCTATGATTTTATGACAAAATAAAGATAACTGGTGGAACACACATGATATGATGGCAGCCTTTACTAAATATGGTTCATAAGCTGGTTTGGGTCAATGTGTGCAAGCCTCAATACAGGCAAAGCACAAAGTCCAGGCAACCTGAACCGGACAGAGGCAACAGGAGGTCAGAAGCCAGCAGACAAGGAATCAAAATAAGGTCAGAGGTTCAGGGGAACAAACAAAAGGAAATGTCAAAAATATAGGAAGTCAAAAACAGACAGAACAAACAAGTAATCATGGGTTAAATGACAGTTCGCAGGGAGCAGGCGAAAAACAGCTTGTATATACTATATAGGAACAGGTGGGCATAGCAGAGTCGGGGGTGAGGGGAAGTTCAGAGACATCTGGTGGCCGCAGATGAAATGACTGGAGATGAGCCAAAACACACAGGGCTGAGACAGGAACAGTGAGACAAAATACTTTAGGAGTGGCTAAAAACAGCACGGTATGCTGTGATTTGCTGGTGAAGAGCTGTCTAGGCACAAATTAAAGTTGTATGAGTTGAAAAGTTCCCACTTTTAGACTGATAACAGATAACATGAATTTACTCTTACAGTATTAAACACTACTGATCATCATAATGTTAAACAATGTCAAAAGTAGATATAGTAATTCTACTCACAGATTCAGACATAGCGACAGAACCTGACTTTATACATCTGCTTTAGCCCAAATTGTTGCTTTTCTTTTGATCAGTTGATATATTGGTACATGTGGCAACAACCATCCATCCACCCATTATCTATGCCGCTTATTCATGAATAGGGTCACGGGGGGTTGGAGCCTATCCCAGCAAACATTGGGCTGCAATTATCAAACCATCATTTTGATTACTTAAAGTTGTATGTAACTGCATCAGATATATAGTACGCTAATTTGTGTATTAAAACCATTAACTAAAGTTATTTGCCATTTTTAGACATCACCTGTACACCATCATACCCTCTAAGGGATATCAGACATTTTGAGGACATTGTTGGCCATCCCACCCAGTGGGATAAATACCTCCTGCTCACCACCAGTCAGACAAAACTGATGAAGCCTCTTGGATGCAAGATGAAACGTTTTCTACCTAAAACTATGTCCGGATGCCTTCTATGACAGATTGGGACTGATCATCTGTTTCCCAAAATGTGAATTTTTCCCCACTGTGTCCTGACAGGAAGAGAAGGTGAAGACAACCAGAAAGGGGAGGTTCAGGAAGGACAGGATGGGACATGAGTCATGTCCTTGCTCTTAACCAGCTCCCATTTCTGCTAACTTGCCAAAAATAACCCAGATATCTGCAAACATGGAGCATAAATAACCCTGAGTGAAAATAATTCAATACTTGGGTGATGGTTGTTGAAACAGTGCTCACTCTGCTTGTCTTCACTGAGAATTTTCAGGAACATAGTGAGTGGCTCTGGCTCCACAAGCTAGAGAATCTGAAGAGGATTTTCACCGCCCTCCCATCCCTCCCCTCTTATCATTGTCGTGTTTGAGGAGCAAGGGAGGGAGGACAGCAGCAAGATGCCAGGGACACCCCCCTCGCCAGACACAGTGGATGGGTACAAAAGCTTGACACAGTGTGGCAGCGAATTTGCCAACAGCCGCTTTGGCAACCATCGACTCTGAAGGTTCAGTGAGAGGTGACTCATCACTCAAGAGCAGTAAACACAAATACGCTACATACTGTACAGTACACATTGCCACAAGCTGCAACTGCAAATATCATCAGCTGGACATTACAAACCAAATTCATGGCAATTATGTTACGTACTAGCTAATGATAATACTTGTGTTTACTCGTGTGACGAAGCTGGTGAAGCCAAGTGGTTACAAGTGAGTTAGTGTGAGACAGTTGTAAGTTGTAAGTTGTAATAGTACTATTTTACTGTCAAATGATGTGAAATTGGTATTTAATGATGTATTTAAATTATTACTGACTATACTTAGTATGTCTGTACTTGCTATATGAATTTGAATTCAATCTCCTGTAGAACACAAAGTAGTATCAGCAAAATAACTAAAATAAATGGAGGAGTAAATACACAGATCACATATAAAGCTCTGTTTCTACCATCTGGTACCAACTTCACTCAACTCGCCTTGTTTGTTTTTCCATCAGTCAAATGTTGGGGATAGTACCTGGCACCTGGTACTATTTTTGGTATCACCTTCTTCAAGGTTCCAGGCAAGCAGAAGCAATACCAAACGGTGACATGTAAACACTGCAGACTAGTGCTTAGTCAGAGAAATTGCATCATCAGTGTGCGAGACATCTGGAACAAAGAAAGCACCATTTTTAAAAGCAATGTTATTTAATACTAACTGCTACTTTACTGTACTAACTAAAAACAGCCACATACCGAGAATCAAGAACACCATGTCGGTTGCTGACAACGTCATGGTAGCATAATGTGGTGTCGCTATGACAACCAGCTACACTGAGAGGGCACCATCTGCAGTGGAAAACCAAGCAGCCAGTACCAAAAGCGAGTAGAGTTGAGTCAAGTTGACCTGGTACCATGCAGTGGAAAAGCACCTATAAGCAAACAGGTTATGGGAAAACAGTACAATGTATTTATTTGCTTTTGCTAGTGGATGAAGCCTGTAGTGACTCCAGTGATTCTCTTCTATCTCAATATTGGTGTTTTTTACTTTTCTAGCCCTCACCTGCCATTTATATTTTATGTGACATAATTTTAAGAGTGGGGATTGGACGGTTCTCCTCCAACTTCACAACTCAGTTTCTCACTTCCTTTTCGATATTTATCTTCCTGAAAACAAGGTTGTATGGTTAACCACACCTGTCATCATAGGGCCTACATACATATAGGTGTTTTTATATACAGAAAACAAGAAAATGTCAAATGAACTGGTAGAATAATTAGTAGTACAAGTGGTATGAAAAGAAACAAAAAGAAATGGCCGATTGCTGATTTCACTGCTGACAGGTAGTGCTCAGATTCAGCTAAATGCATCCCAACTTACTGGACCATATTTCATCCTTCAGCAGAACGACAATCCTAAACAAAGCAACTAAAGAGCTTGCCAGGGGTCTCTGATAATCAGAAAGTTTCAGGGGTGAAAAGGCTGCACAGGTTAGTATGAAACCAGATCAAACTGATGAACTGGTTTAGAAGGAGACATTAATGACATGACTCAGCTCGTTCTCAGCTCTGTTCTTAATTAGACTTAGTCAAGCAGTGGAACATATGTATCAACTAAAAAATACTAAAAACAATCAGTCCAAAACACAGGTTTATAAATTCCTAGCAATACAAAGTTTCATCAAAATAAAATAGCATAAAACAACAAGTTAAACCATGTCCCTTTGGGCAGATAAAACGGATAAAGCACCAAAAGCCTGTTTAAAAAGGTGAGTTTTTAAAGTAGACTTAAAAAGCACTAGCTCAGTTATAGACCGAATCTCAGGCAGTAATGAATTCCAGAGTCTAGGACCATAGACAGCAAACGAGCGGTTGCCCGATTTTTTGGATCGGGCCAACTAAGGACAAGTGCTCAGCGGAGCGTAGGTTCGGCACGGAGCATAGCTAGATAGCAGCTCCGACAGGTACAGTGGGGCGAGGCCATGTATGGCTTTAAAGACAAATAGCAGCATCTTAAAATCAACTCTCCATTGTACTGGCAGCCAGTGTAATGAAAAAAGAACTGGGGTAATGTGGGCATACCTGGGAGTGTTTAACAGCCGAGCAGCCGCGTTTTGAACCAGTTGAAGTTTCCGCAGCACAGATTGAGAAACACCAACGTACAAGGCATTGCAATAGTCTAATCGTGAGGTAATAAAAGCGTGGACTGCTTTTTCCATTAAGTCTAGTCCATTAAGACCATATACTTACTACAAGTCTCACTGCCGAGTGGGGAAAGTACAGTATCTGACCATTTTCCTGTGTAGTTGCTTTAAATATCTTAAGAAAAGTTTAGAATAGAAGGAAATCACCTTATTTAAGTGAGGAATGAAGAAGAGAGAAATGGTAGAGGGAGTGAGCAAGACCAGGCTGAAAAAGGGGAAAGAGAAGGAGACGTGTTGTCTCTGCTCTTGTTACAATCACCATTAGAGCTACTGCAATGCACTTCAACCATTATGTTGAATATACATCCACAGTTCTAAAAGTTTGACAGCAACTCTGCTACAGTAGAAGGAGAACCTACACTTGCACTCCACGGCAGGAGAACATTCACTACTGAGCTGGGTAAACGTCTTGTCGGTTGACTTGAAGGGGCAATAACGTATAAGTGATTGCTGCTGTTTTATATAACCACTGGCACTGAAACACATTTTACACAGCAACACACATACAAAGTCAATGTGAGACAAAAATAGGTGCAAATAGATAAGATGAATAATCAGGCTGATTCTAAATCAGCTCTGTACTGAACCATATAGGACATGTCAAAATGAGGGGTTGTTAGAAAAATTTTATTGTACACCTGGCAACACTGTTGTCAGCTCAAAATGAAGCAGGGCAGTCAGCTCAGTGGGCTATGTTGCTTTAATGCCCACTATTTGAATTTTGTAGCGTCCACTAACTGGGTGAATTGTGCTGGTAAGTGTCGCTCCACAACCGAGGTTTGGGCTGGGAGGTGCTGAGTGAACAGTGAGAAGGAGGCCTGGTTGGAGCAAAGGCTATGATTCTAGAGTCCCGTGTTTGTGCCAGCCAGATTTTGAATTAATCCTTATTGTGGCTCTAACCAGTGACTCTAAATTGCCTGAAGGTGTAAGTGTGAGTGCGAATTTGTCTGTTTTTGTGTGTCAGTCCTGTGATTGTCCAGGGTTTACACAGCCTCTGGCCCAGGCCCCCCTTGACTACATTATATTTGGAGATATCTCTATATTTTTGTCTTCCACAGCTACAGACATGAGAGGGTCAGAATATTAGGAACACCTCTGAATATAATGTATTTCAGTACAACACCACCTTTAACTATGACCTCAGTAATAAACATACAGTGGGTACGGAAAGTATTCAGACCCCCTTAAATTTTTCCCTCTTTGTTATATTGCAGCCATATGCTAAAATCATTTAAGTTCATTTTTTTCCTCATTAATGTACACACAGCACCCTATATTGACAGAAAAACACAGAATTTTTTACATTTTTGCAGATTTATTAAAAAAGAAAAACTGAAATATCACATGGTCATAAGTATTCAGACCCTTTGCTGTGACACTCATATATTTAACTTAGGTGCTGTCCATTTCTTCTGATCATCCCTGAGATGGTTCTACACCTTCATTTGAGTCCAGTTTTGTCTTTGTGGTGATGCATTGGGGTGTTTGTTTTCGTCACATGGTGGATCATTAGGAAATTTCATGGTATGTTGTGATGGGTTGAAATATGCAGTTGCACAGTGTTATAACCATTTTATATGGGTGTTGAGGAATTTATTGTTCTAATAAATGTGAATGTGTGAATTTAATGTTTTGAGTGTACCACAAAAGAAGACGACTGAAAAAAAAGGAGAAGAAGAACAGAGAAGATGCGCGGAGCGGGCGAAGGAGACGTCCTGTGTCCCTTGGATGGTAGGAACGAGGATTTTTTCTTTCAGACTGGTATGACTGTTAAAATGGTTTCAAGTGGACATAAGCTCCAACCCAAGCTTGCATAAAACTTGAAGAGTGCACTCAGGTTGATTTTGTGGTTAAAACATCATTTCAAGGGTTTAAAATATTATTTCATATTTGAACTGGGTAAATTTGTGGTATATGTTTGTTTAATTAATACACAACCTTGAACTGTGTTTAGTGTGTGTGTTTATTGTTTCTACACTGTGAAGCAGTCCCAGGAAAAATTGTCCATAAGTTACAAGTAACATATGTAGTCTGAGTTATTTGAAGTAATATCATTTCTGGGAAATCTCCAATTGATGTTTTAATGTTGAGGATCATACTGAACCCTAAACAACGTTTCTTACATTGGAATGTCTCTTTTGCCAATTTGTTTTTTTGAGTTTAGAGGGGTATGCACTAAGTAGTTATTCCCTTACTATAACGAGCCGGGTGGCAAAAGGGTTACATATATAACAAAGAATTTAACATGGCATTGATTATGGGCATCAGTCCAAAAATGTCTGTATATCTAATTCCAAAAACTCCGAGCATTATGTGACCTGACCTGAACTGACAAACCCCAGTCATGCTGAGCAGAGAGAAGGTGTCAAACAAACACTGTGTGTGTGTGTGTGTAAACGCTGTCTGACCTTTTAGCTCAGGCTGCATTGAATGAACAGGGACTGACAAAGAGTACGAGCGGTTTACCACAGCAGCGAGCTTGCAGAGCACGATGATGCTAGAGTATTAGGTAACCAAGAGGATTATTCAGATGACAATGAGAGTCATTTGCATTGGAAATTAAAACCGTATTTAAAGCAGAGTAACATGCCCTCCAAATAACTTCTGCTGCAGAGAAATCCCAGTTCTCCTCCCTGTAAAAATAGTTATAAGGCAGGCAGTGCAGCACATGAAAGAGTGAGTGCTCCCACACTGAACATTACCATCACACTGAATTATTGTCAGCTCAGCCTCCTCTTTTAGATACAGCAGACTGTGTCATAATCATTTCATGGACAGTTTTGTCAAAGAATTGGACATTTGATTAATTCATTAAAATAGCTCTGTTTTCTTCCCTCAGGTTAAATAGCCCAGAGAATCAATAGGCCCCCTGATACAATGAAGTGGCATGGAGATGCGCCACTGTAGTGTTTGTCGCAGGGTAGTTTCACAGTGCCTGTGCCTTTCTGGATTTAGAAAATGATGGAGAAAGAAAAAATATTGTACTGAAACTAAGGAGACAGTCACCGTGTCATGACTGGTCCAGTGTCTGTGGTTTTGAAACATGAATAAATAAATGGGAATGGGAATAAATGGGAAAAATATTGTCCTTTTATATGATATGAGGCAGGTCAGAAGACATTTACAGCTATTACAGCATTTAACTTTACCCCATGGCCCTAAAATTACATTTATATACTACTGATTTGCAACAACAAATCTGTTACAGTTTGTTGATTTTTATTTCCTTTTCAAAGATTTATTTCTGACACCTTCTAAGATGATCTTTGGTCTTTATCAGTTGTGAAATATTCACATTTAATGTGTCACTGATAATGTTGACTGTCATTTGTTTTCCTGTAATATCCACTCAAGACAAGTTTATGAAAAGAATGACAAAGCACTTGGCTGTGGTCCGGGAAAGGTCATAATAAAACATTAAAAGATAAGGCTGGTGTTGTAAATTTGTCATTTCAGCAAATGACAAAGACCAAAACCAATAATGTGTTAGTCTGTCCCGAGAAACTTCTCTGCACTATCTGTGACACTCAGCTCATGACTCTGCTCGTGGTTCTCACAAATATACAGTCCAGACATTTAAACGGTTTTGTCCTTCAGGCTCCATGCTTCTGCTTGGCCCATTTGGAATAAAATAATAGTACTACGCTGTACTAAAATGCCAAGTTTCAGCTTCAATTTAAGGTTATATCAATGTAAAAAGAAGTGTGTTGGAAATAAAAATCTTTAACACACAGTGCTCAAAACTGAAAGACAGAGTGTGTGAATATGAAAAATGATTTGGTTGCACAGGTGACTGAATTTGTTCTGTCACGGTTGTCAGTCACTGAGCTCTAGTGGTAACAAACCTGTTATGTCAGAGCAGCGTACAGACACAACATTCAGGTAGCAGCTTCTCTTTTATCAGATTTAGCACAAATTTGGATAAATCAAGTAAGAAATTGTCTACAAGTGTTGTCTCCCTGTTGTACTAAACCCCCCACCCCACTCTGCTGTCTTCAGGCCTTGTGTTTATTTCTTGCCCTCCGTGGCCACTGTTGTTAAAATCCGCACCGCACTTCTTCCATGTTCCCACTGACCTGAGGTTATAAGATGTAGTTTTCAAACCACTATGGCTCATTTCAAAGAGACATCATGGAGGCGCCCTGTGCAGGGCCAACCCAGGAACCTGTTAGACCCAAGAGGCCACGTTCTGTAGCAAAGAACGAGGCAAAACTAGGTTTGACATCGGTTTGCCATATCGGAGATGGCACAGATCTAGCTTCTTCCTGCTAGATGCATATATACTGTAGCTGGCTAACGTGTATATGTCATATTAGCAAGGTAACATTTTTTAAATTTGTACTGAACTACTCTGGTTGTAATTTGGAGTCATTCCAACTGACCATCCCTGTTAGTGTTTTGTTGTCCAATTAGCGGAAACCAGCGAATTTTCAAAGATTAGCAAATGAAGTAATTTTTGTAACTTTGTTCAGTTTTGTTCAGTTTTGGTCCAGGCCACACGGTTCGTTTATGTCAGATATAACTCTACAGTCCATTTATCATATTAGTGAGAAGCTGTTAAAATTTATGTCAACACAACTAGAAAAGTGTAACAAATTCCTCGTTTCACAATATACCTCAGTTACCTTATAACAGTCTGTCTCCAGTTGTAGTGATCACATATGACGTAGTTTCAGAGACAGGACAGGAGGGGCAAAGAGGAGCAGAGACAGAAGGGGGGGGATACATGTGAGTTTGTTTTGATTCTCACTCACTAACAGGTTGAAAGTTATTTAGAGTCACTTAATTATTAATTCTTTCATTATTTGTGTAGAAAAGCTTATGAAAACTACAATGTGCCAAATTTAGAAGGCTGCACTTGTTCATTTAAATATGTCTGATAATATTATAGCAGCACTATATCATATCATATAGGTAAACATAAGTATTAAATCAAAAAGGCTGATCAGGACATTCCTACAGTACAGTTCTGTATTGTATACAGTGCAGGTACTGTATGTTGCCTGTACTCCATTACAGGGTCTGCTCCTCTGAAATCCTGTCCACAAAGCCCAGCAAACCATTTATGATTATGAATTACTATCAAGAGTTTGTATTAGGAATTCATATTTTTTACAGTCAAATCATTTATGCCCCTGGCCCTTCATACTGGGCTCTGGTTAAAGTACTGGCACTGTATTGTATCACACACCTACAAAAAAAAATACTACTCTATGGACACTGTTGTATTCTATGTCAAAAACAAATCAGCACCTAATTAGTTGGGGAAACAATTCAAAACAGTGGAATTTAGTAAAATAAGATGCATAAAATGTGCCCTGGGTTACTGTTTGGACACCCCACCCATTCTTCTTCCTTTGTCATCAGTGACAGTTCTTATCTGGCTAATGAAGCGTAGCAAACACCCTGATGCAATTTTTACATAAGGTTCACGGTAACAAATCAGTATGCCACTCAAGTTCAGCCTTCCACTGAACAAGATATCTTTCATTCATTATTGATGTTGTGTGAGAGGAGCTTTCCCCTGAAGACACACTAGGTTTCCCATAGCCAGACTCGGCATCAAAGCCTTTTCTATAATCTTGCCTTCTCCTTTTCTCACCCCTCCACTGCCTGACTTTCCGCACTACATGGTCCATCTTGCTCATTTATTTCATTCCCTCGCCATACGTGTTTCATTACGCTATTGCTTGTAGGAGGTAACATGATAGTACCACAGCTGCTCTTTGTGATGTCCTTATTAAGAGTTAAAGTTCCATGTGTAAGAGCACTGATTATTCATGGATGCACTGTGCTGTGCAGCATGTACCATGTCTGCATTACCTTACTGTGCAGCTTCACATGACTGCCCATGTTAGCAGTTTAACTCTACAGACTAGGGAGCCACAGTCTCAGTTATAATTCTGTATCAAGATGCTGCTGTAGGCACCACAGAGATGTCAGGTGTGTAGCAAATTATTTATAATGTAAGTGAGGTTCAAGAGCATTTTAATGAATCCGAATCCTTTGAAATCAAATTCATGTTTGATAGCAATGTTTGCCAATAACTATATACATATTACTAAGCCTCAAAAGATTGAAGATGTGATTTTTAGAATGACTTTTGTTGGCTTAAAACGCAGAAACACTGGAGTTTTTTGCAACAATCCAAATGTGAAATGGTATAGGTGAGTAATCATTATTTCCTTATCATTAATGGGTTCCAATTTACCATGTAGCAAGGCAGGTTGTGTACAGAAATGCACAGACTCTCTGATTTGTAGTGTCAATGGGCAGCACTCACGACGATGTTTGTTTTTTTCTTATACAGCTCTATGCCACAGCTACATTCTATTCGACTGCTGACTGTTGAACTGTCAAAATTACTCGGTTATGTATATTAATTTTGCATCTGGTATGGTGCCCATGGCCTTGACATCTGTTGCAGGTCATTTTTGACACTTGTGAGTATTGCACCATTTTCTAATTGATTCTAGTGGGGCTATATTGAAGAAGAGAGCTGTGTATTTGTAGTTGGTACTAGGAAATTTGACCATATAACTCTGGTACTGGCCTCTCTTCACTGGCTTCCAGTCTGTTTTAGAATTCATTTTAAGCTCTTGATTTTTGTTTTTAAGGCTCTTAATGGTTTGGCCACCTTACCTCACTGAGTTGGTGAGGTGGCACGAACCGACTAGATTACTCAGATCCTCAAGCCAGTTTTTATTAGAGGTGCCCAGGGCCAGATACAAATGCTGGTGTGACCGTGCTTTTATTGTTGCAGCTCCTAAATTGTGGAATGGTTTACCTTTTAATGTTAGATCCTCTACAGACTTGACAACTTTTAAATCATTGGTTAAAACATATTTATTCACTTTGGCTTTTAATACATAGTGCTGTCTGATGCTTCCTCCTTTTATCTGTTGATTCTGTGTACTTGATATTTTTTATGTTCCTATGTTGTTTTATTTCTCTATTGATATTTTTTACTTTGGATTTGCATTGCTGTGTAAAGTACTTTGGTCGACCAGATGTTGCTTTTAAAGTGCTATACAAATAAATTTTGATTGATTGATTGATTGATTGAGGTGGTTATTGTCCCCCTTATAAAAACTGAATTGTGGTTTAAGAGGCCTGCACCCAGGCCTGGAGATGCATTATTCCACTCCTGACCCGAATGACAATAAATTGTATTTTACTAATTAAAAAATAAGGAAATATAAAAGATTCAATAAAAATATGTTAGCATCTGAGCTTAGGATATTGGAACCAACACTGACTATCTAAATGGGTCCAACTGTCATATTCATAAGACTCTTACAAATATATCCGACAACTGTGGCCTTCTTTTGCCAGATTATTAAGGCCACATGTCCTTCATAGCCCTCAGCATACCACAATCTGGTGAGTCTTTGTAATAGTTTAATTGTGAAGTTCAGGGTTGAAACAGGAAATTATGCTTTAATAATGCTTCATCTTTTATACAGAACATTGTCTGAACATGGTCAGACTATTAAATGTAATTTCTCTCCTTTCTTTAAAGAACTTTGAAAGGATGTGAACTGGGACATAGCAGTAGTTTTGGGTAGGCTGTACACACTAACATAGTTCCCCTGCAAAACAAGTTGGCATTCATTCTACAAAGAATCTAAAGTAATTATGGCAGTGGGAATGGGAACATTTTTAGACTAATAAGAGCCGCTTTGTAAATTAATAAAACACAAATGCTAGTCTATGCTTAGAGCTGATGCTTGATGCTTGCGGCGTGACTCAGGGGATGGCATTATCAGTCCATTGCTCCCGCATTTTGATCAGTCCAAAGACTATTAGATAGATTGCAATGAAATTTTATGAAGACATTTGTGGTTCCCGGGTGATGTATTCTGATGATCACCTGACTTTTCCTCTAGCAGAGGCTGACATCATGTTAACATTGTGACTGTGAGCATGTTCCCAAAGGCTGACATTATCATTAAGCTCAACACACTACTCTTCCTAGTGAGTAGTTCTTGTGGTTCAAATATAAATTTTAGGATGGTGGCCATGGCGCTCTGCTTAAGAAGAGAAACAACATCAAGGGGCGGTACTGAGCTGTGAAATGTTTTTGGCATAGTGTCCACAGTGCTATGTTCGACGCCTGCATCCGTCATGTGACATTGACCCAGAAAGCATTTCTCCCGTACGTCACTGGAGTAAGAGCAGCTGTATAAATAACAGTGAATACATTTTTGAGCATGACAAACAAAATTATTCTTTTTCTTTGAATTTGATCCACTGAATCCAATATCTTATGGAAACTCTAGGATATTTAAATTTTATACTTTTATTTTATCCCATTCATGTGTTTTGGGAGCCAACATCCAGGTCAGTGCTAGTGCATATGGTCTATGGTTCCAGAAACATGTGGCGCATCTGGGTAGTTTTTGTTGCCAAATCTGGAAGCATGAAGAATTACAGTATATGTTACTGAGCACCCTTCATAGTAATGAAGTGGATGCCATCCTTTAATCCAGTATCCAGTTCTCCTTAATACACCCATGGGAGAAACACATTCAATGGGTTGTTTATGATTAAGACGGTTCTGCTAAGACCGCTAGAATATAATGGTAAGACATCATTTTCCAGAGCACAGTGCAGCCATCATTTCCATCCTTGTATATAAAGTATAAATAACAGTCTGCGACATGTGTTCATCAATGAAGGCACTGCAGTCAATCTCTTTCTGGAATAATGTTTGGCTTCTTGACACCTCTGCACCTCTCCTTCATCTTGAGATGTTAGGAACCCTGAGGCATTTAGTTGGCAGCGTGTGAAGGCTGTCACCCCTTCACACCCAGTTAGCCCCAGTGCACAATCTAAGAACTGACAACAGTACTTCAGCCAACACAGGACAAAAAAACAGAAGTGACCAGTAGTGAGAGATTTGTTTGTTTCTCTATAAGGTCAGGTCAGTCATGGGATCCACTGCTAATGTAATAAAGGTTTACAATGCTACACAGTGTACATAAACACATTTCTGGCAAGGTTTAATTGTGCTTTTTGTCATGATATAATCTTATATTTAATGTTTTTCTGTCATCTGTATCACCTTTTACTGTGGTAATTTAAAATGCTTAAATAAAGGCTAATTAAAAAAGACAGTGATATAATTACATATTAATGAATGAATTTGAAAGTGAATATTGCTAGAGGGCACCACCACTGGCATCTTATCAGGGTGCCTCCAGGCCGCCTCCCTTTAGAGGTCTTCCAGGCACGTCCAACTGGTAGGAGACCCCAGGGCAGACCCAGAACATGCTGGAGAGATTATACTATATATCTCATCTGGCCTGGGAACACCTCGGAATCCCACCAGAGGAGCTGGAACACGTTGCAGGGGAGAGGGACGCCTGGACTACCTTTCTGAACCTGCTGCCACCACAACCCAATCTCAGATAAGTGGAATAAAATAGATGGGTGGATATTGCCACTAATAAAAAATAAAATCTATGTTAAAAGAACAATTTCATTTTTTGCATTAACTGAATGATTTGTTTTTCATTATAAGAATTTTCCATGCCACTTTCAAATCAAATGTGTTCATTTTTTCATTTCAAAAGTTTCATACATCACCAAACACCCGCTAACACAAAAACAATTTCATTGGTGTGGGTTGGACTGGGGAGTTTTAGGGCCCTATCTTGCAACAAATGCATGCTGTGCAACTCGGGTAGCGCGTCTGTGTTTCCTAATTTCCTACCGTTTTCATGACATGCGCATCATGTTGCCTTTTTACCAAGCAGCGGTCTGTTGACTTCGCACCAGCAGGTGTGTCTGGATGAAAATGGAGTGAGTCCAGATAAATTTTGTGTGCATAGGTAATATGACAGCGCACAAAGTGACTGTGCCACTGACCAGCAAAAACCAGGTCTGTGGTCACCAGTCAAATCATCATTGCTAGTTAATTGGCACCTTGACTGTGTTGTGGTGCACACCTGTCTAAGTGTGTGCACAATGCTCATGCATGTGCTTGTTATACCCTCAGATGTGCTGCGCAGGACATGCTAAACTTAAAAAATAAAAAGATGACTGTTCATTGGGTGATGCGCACATCAATATTTATGTATTTATAATAAATACCATTTTGATTAGTGATCATAGAAAATTGGCTTATTACCATAATGAGAAATTAAGCTGACTAATTAGTTGACCCATGGTGCTCTTTCAAACTGGTAACTTCTGTAACACAGAAATTTCCCCACTGTGGGATCAATAAAGTACCTACCTACCATTTAAACAAACATTTCAGACTGCATTTCCTCAGTGGAAAATCTTACTGACGTCCGACCTGGCAAGTCCACCAGTATGCTAACAATCCACCAAACCTTCAAACTCCCATGTCTCTTAAAGAGGATCAGAGGTTACACACTGATTGGATAATTGGATGTTAAGGCCAGAACACACTCCTTCTTTAATGAGGAGATCACAGCCAGAACACACTCTGTAATGCCTTTGGTTAAGATATAAGCTCTGTTGATGCTTGAACAATTTTTCTTTGTCATCAAATTACCGATCACATGCCGTGGATCCTCAAAATAGGGACCTTAGTGCCTCAAATTGGTCTACATGTCTTTTAAAAAGCTTTTACACTCAGACAACACAATTCTGAAGGAAATAATAAATGTAACCATTTTGGAAACTTTTTCAGACTGGTTGTCAGGGTCATTGTCGAAAGAGTTGAACTTCATTTTCGTACATCAATCTACACTAAGTCATAATGATAAAGTGAAAACACGTTTTTAGAAATTTAGCAAAAAACTGAAATCTCTTATTTACAGAAGTATTGAGAGCTTTAACTCAGTACTTTGTCAAAGCCCCTGTGGCAGAAATGACAGCTTCCAGTCTTCTTGGTGAAGACTCTACAAGTTCTGAACACCTGGATTTAGGCAGTTTATCCCATGCTTCATGGTAGATTCTCTCAAGCGCCATCAGATTTGATGGGGAGTGTATGAACTTCAGGTCTTTCCACAGTTGTTCTATTGTTCAAGTCTGGGCTTTAGCTGGGCCACTCAGGGACAGTCAGAGACTGAAGCCACCCCAGTGTAGTCTTGGCTGTGCGCTTCAGGTCATTATCATGGTGAAAGGTAAACTGTACCACTGTCTCAGGTCTGTGCACTCTGGAGCAGGTTTTCTTCAAGGACCTCTCCACATTTGGCTGCATTCAACCTCCCCTGAGTTCTGACCAGTGCCTGCTGCTGAGATGCCCCCACCATGCTTCACTGTAGGGATAATATAAAAGCAGCTGAAGAGCAGGGCCTACTGTTCACCAGATACACTGCTTGGAATTCTCCCAACGAGTTCAGTTTTGCTCATAATTACTTAAAGGTTGTGTTCAACTTTGAGTGTTATCTAGACCTTGAGCAGAGATTTTGACAAATTTGTAATTCATCAAATTAAATCCAACCAGCTGACACACAGTGACCCTGGGACCTTTGGAGCTCCTGGGGGGGTCAGGTCCCTGTTGTAAGTACCTGCTTTACCTATAGAAAATATTAGCAACCCACAAAATAGATAGCACACTGCACAAATTAAAATTCAACAACTACACTACTTATTCCTAAAACATAAATGAATTTGAAGCCTAAACAGTCTGACAGTGCAGTGGACACCATTCTATCACTGTAACAGGGATAAATGTGTTTTTTAAAGAAGCCTAAAGTTTCATCCTCAGAAGACGTAAAAGGGATGAGACAGAGGCAACAGTGATTTTTCTGAAACTCAGTTGAGCATCTCTGAGTACACTGAGCTGCCCTTCACAATGTTCCACAGCGCCGCTAGATCTCGTTTTCCCTAAGAGCATTTTGCCACCTACTGACTGTTAGTAGTAATTACATTATTAATCACATTTCACATGTACCTTATGCAATACAGTGCACACATACGCGGTACAGATTGGTGTTATCCAGGGTCAAAATCTCACTGGAAAAATTCATGAGGACAAAGGTAGGATGACAAGCTTTTTCTGTGCACAAAGTTGTGGACACTAAGTGGTAAAATGAGAGAAAAACAACTTGGATGACAGAAGGAAACAAGGCCCACATCAAAATAATGTAAATCCTGAGAAAAGTGCATGCACAGAATAATTAAAAGGCTTTAAGATGGGCACAAAAGTCAACATGAAATCACTGAAAAAACATTGGGATCACTGATGGAATTCAGCACATTATTCATATAGGCTTAGTTCAGGCCACTGCATCTCTGAGGTTTATCTTGTGATATCTTCCAAAGTCATTAATATTGCATAGTGTAGCTGATGCCTTAATCCTTAGATCCACTAGTGTGTAAAGCACTACTTTTTTCATTGGAGGAAAGGATTTCTCACAGAAACTAGTTGCAGACAATATCAAACTAGCCATCGCTTGAGTACAAACTGCCACTGAAAGCGTGTCATTCTGTGAGGGCTCCGTTTCCCCAATGGCATTTCACAGGGGACAGTGCTGTGGTGCGCATACAAGTGGGTTAATTAAAACATTCATACGTCATTCAGAGAACATTAACATACTTGAGGGTGGTTTCAATGCTCAGGGTTCAATGCAAGAAAACATGAAAGGGTTGAAACCGCAGGCATGAAAGGCATGGTAAATGAGCTTTCAGAAGGAGAGAAACTGCCAGAGCCTGCAGCAGGAGAGGAGCCCCTCACTGGCGTTCAGGTACAGAGAGCCTCCAGTGAAGCCCTCATACCCCGGCTATGGGAGGAAGAGCTTTCCAATCATCCACTGTGTGTGGACATGATTACAAGTTACATTACTGGTTGTTATACCCACTTTTAGATATCTATTCTCCTCTGCTGCCGGTGATGAATAAATGGATTATCCAGCACTGCTGTTTCTGCATCAAAACCAGTTCTCCTTTCTTGCACATCGGTCTTTTTTGAATTAAAAATTAACATGAAAACCTGCACTTGCAAAGCACGTGCTGGTACATAAAGTGAGTATTATCAAAGCAGGAATTCTTTAGTGTTATTCGATACCAAATGGGCATATACTGGGTGATGCTTGCACTGCGCATCTTTATGCCTAATGCAGATATAACAGATGTTCCAAAGGCATCCTTGCACTCACTCTTAGAACACATTTAAACTAATCTGTCGCGGGCTGCAACGAGAGAGTGCCATCACAGTCAGCACCGTGATTTGAATCATCACCATCATCCAAACGGACCATCTAATGCATTCGCTCTTGATGGGCACCCAAAGCCTAACTGACCATCACCGTTTAACCATAAAAAGGTAAGCATGCTGGGACTCTAGCAGACTACGTGTTTGTGTGTCCTTGGTCCAAAGCTCTGGCACTTCCTGACGCGCCAAAACAAACCGGTGAGGTGCCTAAATGAAAGCAGCCGCGCGTCATTCCCCGACCCACTTCGCCAGCTCCGCATATTGCAGCTCTGATGCGCATATTTCCATGTCACATAACTTTTATTATGCTTTTTTTCACATGCCAAAAATATTTTTAGACACAGAGTCGTAGCAGGGAAACGGAATTTGGTCAGATTTAACTTACTTGGACCCTGCAGCTGCTCTTGACATCGTTATTTCAAATCCTTAGTTGATGCCCTTCGCCCTCAGCAGCGTAACCTTTGCCTGAATGTAGCCGAGCAAAGAGAAAAGCCGGTGTTATTCCCTCATGAGGTGAGATGAAGTCCTTTTGGCACCCGGTACCCGACCCGACAGCGCAGAGCCGTTGCTCACGGAAGGAGCGCTTTATTATTTCTAACGGGCGCGTTACCGCAACATGGCAGTACAGGGTCTAACCCAGCGTGAGGGGAGCGCTCGTTAAACTGACACTGTTAACCACATGGCACGAGCATTTAGGTGGTGCCAACCCACACAACACAGTTCTTCTTCACTGATGACTTCAGTGGGGCAACAATACCGAAGTCTTTGTCTGGCTTGGAGAACAGCGTGCGAAATTCCTTTCGAAATCTGCTTCTTTCTTTTTTTTTTTAAGAAAAGAGCAGAGACTCAGACAAAAAAATCGTGACAAACTATTTTGATTCGTTAAGGAGTTCTTTAAATTTCGGCATTATGTTAAACCAGCAACCACATTTTACTTCAATAAAACCAAAAACTTTAGATTTTATTCCCATGGTTTCCCACTCACACACTAACTTGTTCAGTTTGACAGTTATTTAATTAGGTTTTTCTTGAAATTATTAATGAATGCCAAATTATACAGTGAATCCCATGGATTTATTAAAGCTCTTATGATATTTTTTTAGTGACTTCTTTCCTAATAATTAACTAAATTTAAAACTGCTGACTTCCTTTGTTGTACCCGGTACTTTTTACCATACGGACTCTGAGAGACGAGACAGTCCAAGTAACTACAAAACAGTGCTGATTTATTCAAAGGATCACAG
>NW_018128129.1:434914-445922 GCF_001952655.1 Monopterus albus
ACCATAAAGGGGTGTCAGCAGGTTTTCTGTTTCGCTCGTGAAAAAACAAGCTACAGACAAAACTGCTTATACAAAAAACAACAAATTAACAGTTGATATAGTCTCTCCTGGCTTTATATCACTCTACAGAGCAAAGAAAACAGGCAGTTATTTATATACTCACTCCAGTGAGCAAGCTTCCAGCCCACTCAGTGGCCTGGAGCAGTGGCACTGATAAGCCGTAGACCCAGAACGTCCCTTAACCATCACCAAGCATAGCCTCAGGGTTGACACAGACCGTCTTGCTTTGTTTTTCCACTGTAGTTTCTCTGTGTCTGTCTCTGTTTAGAGGAGGGAGGGGCTGCTCCCCTCTCAGACAGACAGTCAGCTGTGTGTTTTGTAATGTTAATGCTTGAGGTGTGAAGATGCTGACCTTTAAATGTGGATGTCTGATCACACCTCCCTCCCCACACAGTGCTGGCACTTGATTTTAGTACAATCTCCTGAGGGGTGCTGAAATTGAAATTGAGCTCCCGGCTCTTACCTCCAAGGAGGGCTGAGCGTGGTGGAAACACACAGAGACCCCATGACATGCGTTAATTGGCGCAATGCATTTTGGTACAGTCCTCTAGTAGAAATCCCCTATTTGTGTCGAGCAGAAAAAGACAGGGATGCTACAGATTCACCTTAACGCTGTTTGTGGTGCATTTTTAAGTGAAGGGATTGGAAACAATTATTATGTTAGAGACTGAGCAAAAACCAGAAATATATTTAAACTTAATCAAATACATCAATGGCTAACTTGATATTTTGCTGTTTTAATACTTTCTCTACAACAGAAAGTTTGCATTCATGACATGAATATGCAACACATATGATACACCCTGTGGAATGAATCTGCAGCTAATGGTACAATAGGGTGATGGAAATTACTTGGTGTAATATTTATAGTCAGAGGGGTTTTTATGTTGGTGCATTGAGCTTTTCAGTTGGCTATAAGCTTCACTCTGAGAAAATCTGATTATTCACCTTTTCCCCTTTGCTCTGTGTGTTTTATATAGAAGGCAAAATGACTATTTTACAGTAAATAGCTGGTATTAGTTTGGTTTGAAGTTAATTGGGGTGATAGTAGAGGATGCCGAGGATAGAGTTAGGTGGAAACAGATGATTCGCTGTGGCGACCCCTAACGGGAACAGCCGAAAGAAGAGGAAGAAGAAGAAAAAGCTGGTATTAGTTTGGACACTCATACAAATTGTTTGCACGTCTAATATCCATTATATACAGTAATGTGGTGTCCTCCAATGACGTTATCACCCTTTCAATCTATTAATCTGCTGCTGTATAAAATGTACATTATAAAAGCTTATAAAAACTCAGTAAAAGGCTGTCTGGTTAAAGAAATATTTTTTACATGGCCTGTTTGCTTGAGAAGTCACCCAGAGGACTGAAAATACAGCTCATACTGTTCTGTTCAGACACTGTATTGTGCAAATTTTATTAAAAAATTCATTATATTTTTAGATTTTAACAAATACAGATGAATATACTGTAAGGCCAATATTTACTTTCCTTTTAGCTCTGTTTTGGTTTCCACCCACTACTGAAGAAATATCTGGCTTTTTACAACCCATGTCCCCCAGCAAAATGTATAATAGTTACAGTATGTTGGTCCACAACACAAAACGTACTACTCACAATAACACCTGGAATATTGTGACATTGCAACATTTTTCTCAATCAAAAACTGAAACCTAAGTATGACTATGTTTAAGCTTAGAAACTACTCTACATGGTTAAGTTTAAGCACACAAACTAGATGGTTAAGGTTAGGAAAAGCCCCTGTGGGCTGTTAAAACACTTTTAAACACTTAAAACACAGCATTGGGCGTGGGGCACAGTCTCTAGTTCTCTGCATGAAAGTCAGGTGTTTGTTTGACCCAACCATCTGTCCCAACCGCCACCTCCTACTGTTTTTAACATTATAAAGTTCAAAACCACACACCTTCAACGGACATTACATGTTGGCTTTTTGATCCAAACTCCAGTCCAGTTAGTGATGGTAAGGCACCATTTACTTGTTTGACAGCTGCCAGAAAACACTATGAAGACCACAAAGAAGCACAACAGGCTGCAATACAACAACTGCTGCCACAATTTTACAGCCCTTTTTGTGACACTGCTACTGTATGTTCCATGCTTTGGACCAATGTAGCTATTATACGTTTTGTTGTGAGACTGGGCTGCTTTTTAGCTGCTAATAACTCCATGTTTCATCAGCTGGACCCAAACAGAGTTGTTGGGCCTGATATGAGTCAGATCAGTCATCTGTCTATTTACCTTAATAAAAGTGAATACTACTGCAGGAAACAAGGTTGATGAAAGTGGTGAACAGGCTCCACAAAGCTGCATAGCTGGGTGGTGATTTGCTTTTGGGTTGTCACTACAAACAAAACCTTTCACATTATACACATTTGACACACTGTTAGCATAAAAATATCAATAAGTGCAACTTTAAGTTGATTACTGAAAGCTGTTAAAGTACAAGTTATAACCTTCTGTATGACTTAGCTGGGATGCTCAGAGACAGCATACTGATAAGATAAAATAAATTGAGATAGCTGTTTATAAGTTGAACATTAACGTGTTCAATATCAGCAGCTTATTCAAGTTTACAGTGATATGGGCCTGATATTGGCCTGCACTGGGCCTCATACTGCTATTCCACCTCAGATATTGCATTGTTTTCCACTGACATCTTAATGTACTCCATGGCCCCCCACCTGCAGCCCATTCAGTGGCAAGAGATGATGTTGTTATCAGCACTGAGGGCTGAGTGTGCATTCCTCTTCCTGAAGATATTATCTGTGCCATTCTCTGCAGACAACCAGAGAAAGGAAAAAATGATAGCAGCAGAGGGGTGGGAAACTATTCTTTTTGACACCATCTCAACTCAGCGCTCCTTATCACTCCCATTTGCTGCTGAGCCAGACGATTACCAGAGCAGCTTTATTCACACAGCCTCGACACTCAGTTAGTCTCCCACACCCACTTGCTCTGTTAGCACTCAGTGCCAGGGAACCATGGCACAGGCATGAGAGCAGGAAAATTGAGTTGACTGACATCAACAGATCAAAGTTCACTGTGTTCACTAAGTGCTCCAGTGTTTTGCACTTTTATCTTAAGTCAAGCTGTATGAATGGATACAGATGTCGATGACTACCGGTGTGGTGCAGTGGTATTATTATAAGATCAGGTACACCATATCATCCTTCCTGCAGGACCTAGTGCCAGACTGCTGTTGTGCTCTTCTTACAAGCCACTGTTCTGATCAGATTCTTGGAGAGCCACTGTTCTCCATGTCTACCCCTTGAGAACTGCTTTTAAAAGCAGGTCCTCCAATCTATGCAACCCATATGGTAATTTGTTCCTTCTCTCTCATATGACCCATAGGAGCATCTCCTGAAATAACGCTCTTGCACTGGCAAATGAAATTGCAAGAACTCCACTGACAACATACAATATGTTGCACCGACAAGTTTTAGGGGCTGTCAATATCTTGGAAAAGGTCATAAAGGCAAAAATACTAGAAATTTGTCATCATGCAAACTATCATAAATATTTGTTATGATTATGAAACTGTCAAGGTTTCATTGCATTTAGGTACAGAAACTACTTGGTTAGGCTTTTGGAACAAACAGTTGGTTTCAGGACAAAAACAACCTGGTTAGGTAAAAAAGGAACTGAACATTACTCACCTTATCCCAAATTCCTCCTGATGTAGAGTTTATGACTAAATAATACAGTACCTAACTTCATCCTTTGCTCATCTTATACTGTAACCTCTGCACCCACTAGAGGTTGTCAAGCTATAATGCATAACTCGGTCATAATAACCTGCTGACACAAATAACAAACATATATTGTAGAGTCACTACAGGAAGACACTCAGGAGGTGTCAGGTTTGCCCGGCTGTACCTGCCTCTCTCACTTCTCTCCCTCTATTTTAGCTCCCTTACCCCTGATTTCTTTATCTGACACACCTGCTTCACATCCTATTTGTGTAATCAAGTCTCCGTATAAATGCACCTGCACTGTGATAGTCTCAGAAGTCCGTTTAAAGCGCAGAGAGCATCATGAAGAACAAGGAACACACCAGGCAGGTCCGAGATACTGTTGTGGAGAAGTTTAAAGCCGGATTTGGATACAAAAAGAGTTCCCAAGCTTTAAACATCCCAAGGAGCACTGTGCAAGCAATAATATTGAAATGGAAGGAGGATCATACCACTGCAAATCTACCAAGACCTGGCCATCCCTCTAAACTTTCAGCTCATACAAGGAGAAGACTGATCAGAGATGCAGCCAAGAGGCCCATGATCACTCGGGATTAACTGCAGAGATCTACAGCTGAGGTCGGAGACTCTGTCCATAGGACAACAATCAGTCATATACTGCACAAATCTGGCCTTTATGGAAGAGTGGCAAGAAGAAAGCCATTTCTTAAAGATATCCATAAAAAGTGTCGTTTAAAGTGTGCCACAAGCCACCTGGGAGACACACCAAACATGTGGAAGAAGGTGCTCTGGTCAGATGAAACCAAAATCGAACTTGTTGGCAACAATGCAAAACGTTATGTTTGGCGTAAAAGCAACACAGCTCATCACCCTGAACACACCATCCCCACTGTCAAACATAGTGGTGGCAGCATCATGGTTTGGGCCTGCTCTTCTTCAGCAGGGACAGGGAAGATGGTCAAAATTGATGGGAAGATGGATGGAGCCAAATACAGGACCATTCTGGAAGGAAACCTGATGGAGTCTGCAAAAGACCTGAGACTGGGACGGAGATTTGTCTTCCAACAAGACAATGATCCAAAACATAAAGCAAAATCTACAATGGAATGGTTCACAAATAAACATATCCAGGTGTTAGAATGGCCAAGTCAAAGTCCAGACCTGAATCCAATCGAGAATCTGTGGAAAGAACTGAAAACTGCTGTTCACAAACGCTCTCCATCCAACCTCACTGAGCTCAAGCTGTTTTGCAAGGAGGAATGGGCAAAAATTTCAGTCTCTCGATGTGCAAAACTGATAGAGACATACCCCAAGCGACTTACAGCTGTAATCGCAGCAAAAGGTGGCGCTACAAAGTATTAACTTAAGGGGGCTGAATAATTTTGCACGCCCAATTTTTCAGTTTTTTATTTGTTAAAAAAGTTTGAAATATCCAATAAATTTCATTCCACTTCATGATTGTGTCCCACTTGTTGTTGATTCTTCACAAAAAATTACAGTTTTATATCTTTATGTTTGAAGCCTGAAATGTGGCAAAAGGTTGCAAAGTTCAAGGGGGCCGAATACTTTCACAAGGCACTGTATCTGCTGCGCAGCATCGAGCTGATTAACTTTATCTCTCATCTCTTTAAGTTGTACTTTTGTCAGCTGTGCTTGTAAAGATGAGATTTCCTGTTCCTCTTCTTCTCTATCTTCTTTATCCTTGTCAGCATACTGCATAATATGAGCTGCCCACTGCTCAAACGGGAGGGCACGCGGTGAAAAAAGCCTGGAGCTACACTGTGTGTTTTTGAGTACTGGCAGATATTTAGTGATAGAAATGCACTTTATTTAGACTTTAAAGTTATTAATTGTACTGGACATTGGTGCACTTCATTGTATTTGATTGTGTGTTTTGTATGACTTGCAAAAGATTTAATAAAAGTAATCTGGATAAAGACATGCGTACTCCTGTCATCATTGCTCATACACTCTACCTTTTCCATTCCTTTTGTTATTGCTGTCACCGTGCCGGGGACCCTTAACAGTGGCATATATAAGCATAGAGACACACACCTTCACAGGGACAATTTAGAGTCTTCAATCAATCTAAGCTGCATGTCTTTGGACTGTGGGAGGAAACCGGAGCGCCCGGAGGAAACCCACGCAGGCACAGGGAGAACATGCAGACTCCGCACAGAAAGGCTCGAACCCAGAACCTTCTTGCTGTGAGGCAACAGCGCTAACCACCGTGCCACTGTGCTGCCTTTTGGTGATTTTTGTACATGAAAATGTCATTTTTTTCTGAAGGTAAAGCATTTGGAGATGGCTCTACCCACAGAGGAGAAGAATGTGGAGATGGTGTGAGGCTTTGGTGCTGTCAGGTATTTTCTGATAGAAGAGGCTATGCTTTTTCCAACTTCTGGGCCCTTTGAATACATTGCAATCAGTAGAAAGTCTGGACAGCCCCAGCTCTTACATAGGTCCTTGTAAATAGTTTTTCTCAGGATTTTTAAAGTTCCTGGGGCTACATCAATACATGAGTACTCCTGTCATACACTCTACCTTTTCCATTCCTTTTGTTATTGCTGTCACCGTGCCGGGGACCCTTAACAGTGGCATATATAAGCATAGAGACACACACCTTCACAGGGACAATTTAGAGTCTTCAATCAATCTAAGCTGCATGTCTTTGGACTGTGGGAGGAAACCGGAGCGCCCGGAGGAAACCCACGCAGGCACAGGGAGAACATGCAGACTCCGCACAGAAAGGCTCGAACCCAGAACCTTCTTGCTGTGAGGCAACAGCGCTAACCACCGTGCCACTGTGCTGCCTTTTGGTGATTTTTGTACATGAAAATGTCATTTTTTTCTGAAGGTAAAGCATTTGGAGATGGCTCTACCCACAGAGGAGAAGAATGTGGAGATGGTGCGAGGCTTTGGTGCTGTCAGGTACTTTCTGATAGAAGAGGCTATGCTTTTTCCAACTTCTGGGCCCTTTGAATACATTGCAATCAGTAGAAAGTCTGGACAGCCCCAGCTCTTACATAGGTCCTTGTAAATAGTTTTTCTCAGGATTTTTAAAGTTCCTGGGGCTACATCAATACATGAGTACTCCTGTCATACACTCTACCTTTTCCATTCCTTTTGTTATTGCTGTCACCGTGCCGGGGACCCTTAACAGTGGCATATATAAGCATAGAGACACACACCTTCACAGGGACAATTTAGAGTCTTCAATCAATCTAAGCTGCATGTCTTTGGACTGTGGGAGGAAACCGGAGCGCCCGGAGGAAACCCACGCAGGCACAGGGAGAACATGCAGACTCCGCACAGAAAGGCTCGAACCCAGAACCTTCTTGCTGTGAGGCAACAGCGCTAACCACCGTGCCACTGTGCTGCCTTTTGGTGATTTTTGTACATGAAAATGTCATTTTTTTCTGAAGGTAAAGCATTTGGAGATGGCTCTACCCACAGAGGAGAAGAATGTGGAGATGGTGCGAGGCTTTGGTGCTGTCAGGTACTTTCTGATAGAAGAGGCTATGCTTTTTCCAACTTCTGGGCCCTTTGAATACATTGCAATCAGTAGAAAGTCTGGACAGCCCCAGCTCTTACATAGGTCCTTGTAAATAGTTTTTCTCAGGATTTTTAAAGTTCCTGGGGCTACATCAATACATGAGTACTCCTGTCATACACTCTACCTTTTCCATTCCTTTTGTTATTGCTGTCACCGTGCCGGGGACCCTTAACAGTGGCATATATAAGCATAGAGACACACACCTTCACAGGGACAATTTAGAGTCTTCAATCAATCTAAGCTGCATGTCTTTGGACTGTGGGAGGAAACCGGAGCGCCCGGAGGAAACCCACGCAGGCACAGGGAGAACATGCAGACTCCGCACAGAAAGGCTCGAACCCAGAACCTTCTTGCTGTGAGGCAACAGCGCTAACCACCGTGCCACTGTGCTGCCTTTTGGTGATTTTTGTACATGAAAATGTCATTTTTTTCTGAAGGTAAAGCATTTGGAGATGGCTCTACCCACAGAGGAGAAGAATGTGGAGATGGTGCGAGGCTTTGGTGCTGTCAGGTACTTTCTGATAGAAGAGGCTATGCTTTTTCCAACTTCTGGGCCCTTTGAATACATTGCAATCAGTAGAAAGTCTGGACAGCCCCAGCTCTTACATAGGTCCTTGTAAATAGTTTTTCTCAGGATTTTTAAAGTTCCTGGGGCTACATCAATACATGAGTACTCCTGTCATACACTCTACCTTTTCCATTCCTTTTGTTATTGCTGTCACCGTGCCGGGGACCCTTAACAGTGGCATATATAAGCATAGAGACACACACCTTCACAGGGACAATTTAGAGTCTTCAATCAATCTAAGCTGCATGTCTTTGGACTGTGGGAGGAAACCGGAGCGCCCGGAGGAAACCCACGCAGGCACAGGCAAACCAGTCTCCTCCAGTCCCCTCTGTCCACCACCGGCTCCACCTCCTCCTGCCCTGGAGGTGGATGGTGGCCCTGCATACACCATCACGCAGATCCTGGAGGTCTGCCCTAGGGGCCGGGGTTTCCAATATCTGGTAGACTGGGAGGGTTATGGTCCGGAGGAGCGGTCCTGGATTCACCGAATCCTTTATTTTAGATTCTGCCCTTCTCACCTCCTTCTATCAAGCACACCCAGACAAACCTGGGGGGCGCCGGTGAGTCCCTCCTTCCGGTGGTCCCCGCCTCCCTCCCTGGGATGGTGGTTTGGCTGTCTGGGATCCATCCTTGGTTCACGTCCCCTGAATCACCACCAGCTGCACCTGATTAGTTTCCTCCTATTTATACCGTGCTCATTGTCCACTTCCCTGCCAGTTCTTTCCATACTCTAGCCCGTTTCTATGCCAATCATTTATTTTGTCTACTATATGTATTTTCTCACGCTCTTCATCCCAGCTTCGTTCCTGCCTTGTGCCCTGTGTCTTATCTTCCCAGCCACTATCGCTTCTCCGGACCACAGACCTCCTCAACTCCACATTACTCCACCACGCAGGTCGATGCACAGTCTCCCATTAACTGTTTCTCTGACTTTGTCCCTCAGCAACCAACCACCACGACCAGTCCAAGAGTGAATCCTAGCGTCCGCAGCCCGGCCTCCTCCTTATCATCTCATCACTGACTGTATATTTTCCATGACTGACGCTCGACACCCGGTTCTGCTTCGTATTCCTTCACCTGGTTGTACACATATTTATTGTCACTGTAAATAAATAGAGCATCTGTTGCTTGTCTGCCGAAAAGCAAGCAGGAACCAAGAATGAACCGCTTTACTGCATGCTGGGCAGAAAGAGTATTATAGTGGATTAGCAGCGTGTATAAAGTTTGTTGTAGTACAGTATAGTGTTGTCTGCAGCACACTTGGTGTGTCTTTTTCAGGATGAGGCATATTATAATTGTCAAAAGAACAGCCATTTTAGTCTTCTAATTTTTATTGTAATTCTAATATTTTTAGGCTCTGATTTTTTTATTCAGGGCTGTATTGAAATGGGGTTGGATGTTTTTGAATTCATGAAAGTATTTATCTTATAATGGCCCTTTATGCACCATCTCTTTTCACCCTTTAACTGAAATGGTCTGTCTTAGATCCTGTTTTTTAAAGCCCCCCTTACAGAAAATCCCAGTTTGCTCTGATTGGTCAGCTCCCACAGCTCTGAGCATCCACAGTATTAGCAGACCATTTTCACATTATGTCAGAAATGTTCCTTGCCCCTGCCAATGGGGTATCCTCATTTTGTTCACCCAGTCTAAAGCAGCTGCCATCGATATGAATGGATGATATTAAACAAGTCGTGGATATGTTCTCACTGTGCTACTGTTAGTGGTTACTGGCCTCCCTTTTAAGAGTTTATGGGTAATGTGTTTGTGACATGGGAGAAGCTAATAATAGCTGGCAGTGATGTATATACATGATACTATGGGTTGAAAAGCTTACAGTAGTTAGCTATAAAGTGTCTGGATAAACTTGCAGTGCAGTATACAAAAAATAAGAGGCCAGATATTATGTTTGCTGAGCCAAGGCAGAACAATGTGCCTGTTCAAGCAAAGTTATCTCTGTCTCCCTCTTCCCTTCACCACCACCAAGACCTACAACGTATTTGGAACAAATACATTTCGAAGGAAGTGTAATTGTGATGAGGTGAAGAGGTGAGTGCAGGCGGGTTGGAGTGGGTGGACAAAGGTGTCAGGAGTGTTGTGTGACAGAAGAGTGGCAGCAAGAATCAAAGGAAAGGTGTACAAGACAGTAGTGAGACCAGCTATGCTGTATGGGTTAGAGACTGTAGCAGTGAGGAAAAGACAATTTCTTTCATTTTCTTCCTGCTTTTGCCAGTTTCTCTCACTCTCATGTCATTTCAGACCCTTCCACTCCCACCTGCTGTTTATTTTCCTGCTCCTACTGTCTGCTCCGTTCTGTTCTGCTCACACTCACCTGCTTCCTATCACCCAGTCACTATACAAGCCAGAAATCGCCATTCATTCGTTGCTACATTCTGATGTGCTTAATGTAACTTTTGTTCTTTGTAGTCTCTGTTATTCTGCCCTCCATGTGTTTTTTGTGTTTTCTCATGTGTGGACTGCTTTGATTTTGAACATCACCTGCCTTTGGACTTTGCCTTTTGTCTTACCCCTGGATCTGCTGTTAGACCTGTACTGTGTACATGACTGATCCTGTTCTGGACCCGCTCCCATACTTGGCATTTTCATTTTACCTGCATGCAGAAGTGTGAAGTGTAGGACCTCTAGACTGAAAAACTCTTTCTATCCCTCTGCCATCAGACTCCTAAACAGCTGAGGAGTTTATTACCAGGAAATACGTCATGTACTGTTTACATTCTCAGTTTGCACATGCATAATTGCACATTGACTGTTGAGTGCTGCACATGCTGCTCCCATGCAGCATACATTCTCTTATTATATTCTTATATATTTTTACTATATTGCTGCATTTGCTGCTTAAAGTGCCTTAGATTTTGTGTTACTTATTTATCTATTTTATATTTCATTTGTATTTTGTGGCATTCATGTGGACGGCAAAGTAAGAATTTCATTGTACAGGGAAACACGTTTCCTAGCTGTGTATATGACAAATAAGCACTTTGACCTTGACCTTGACCTTGCCTGTCTTGTGTGTATTCTGCATTTGGATCCTATACTGAATGAACCAGAGTCGCCTGCTCCCCTGTCACCTCAGAGTTGAGGAAGGTGTTCAACAC
>NW_018128129.1:445958-455774 GCF_001952655.1 Monopterus albus
TGAATCTGTGCCTGAGAGTCAAACAAGTGGCAGAATACTCCACTGAGTTCTGGACAGTGGCAGTGGAAATTAAGCAGAAGTAAGTGCACTGAATGATGCATACTACCAAGGTTTGTGTGATTATATGAAAGATTGAACTTGCTGTGCAAGGATTACCTATAGAACTAGAGAAAATCATTTCTCTCAGCTCAGTATTGACTGCTGCCAACAGAGTGGAGCAGAGGGAAAAGGCAGCCCACCAGCTCTCAGCCCCATTCACATGGCTATGCTGCTCCACCATCATCAAATTCACCCCAGAGGAGCAGTGATGCTGGCTTTACATTTACCTCTGCCTGTGCTGCAGCCAGTACAGTCACTTCCTTGGGACCTCTCCAGTAAAAGCTAGTGATCAACAGTAAACGGGAGGGTAATGAATATCAGTATGTTTTTTTATACAGTGCAAAAACATTACATCCTGATTCATCAAATATTATCATAGCTGGAGATTTAAATACTATTATTAACCATCTAGGCCCCACTACCAACTGGCAAACTGGCACCCTACTGAAATAAAACAATATGCTGTATGTCTGTGCAGATTCTCAGTCATCCAGGTCATAGTAAGCTGAAACTTAGAAAAAAATCAACTGGACTAAAATCTAGTCCAGTTGATTTTTTCAATATACTGTATGAATCACTGTGGGTTTGGTGATAAATTGAGAAAGAATAACTCTTCATCCAGAGAATATACTTTTACGTTACAATCTTTCTCCCAAATTATTTTCATCAGTACATGTAATTCACTCATTTAACAGCAGCTCAGGAAGTTCAACCTGCCCCAGGAGCTGCTGATACAGTTCTACAGAAGAATCACTGAGTCTGTTCCCTATTCATCCATCACTGTCTGGAAGGGCGGGTTATGGGCCAGAAAAACAAAAACTGAGGCTTAGGCTCTCTTGAGCTCAGTGTAACATTAGTTTTGTTTAATTCTCTGTGCATTTGTCACTTCAAGTAAGCCTTTAGTCGCTTATTAAATATGAAAATAATGTTTGGTGCAGCTTTAACCAGTATCTATATTTGTATTTCTATTTCAAGCAAGATATAGGTTGTAAATAAGTAATGATGTGAAAATATTAGATTTTCCTTTCTTGCTTTTCACAAAGTCTGATGTTTTCTTACTGTTTTCAGTGTTTGTGTACTGGACATGTAGAGCTGAAATTGATATTGATTTTCTCATCTGACAGTAGGTTTGATGGAAAACATACAAAAATGTGAGAAACATGTGCAATAACCCCTTATTAACTCACTAAGAGAAATACCATATCCAACTCCACTATGTGAAATATTATGTACAATATTTGAAGCTCACCATCTCATCTATTACCTTATTTTTTGTATTCCATTTTTATCTTGAATGCGTTTTTATACTATGTCACTCTTACTTAACTTTATTTTCAGACTGGGTGTTCTTTTCTGGCTTTTAACTCCTTATCTGACTCCAAGAGCCCTGCACAAGAATTCCTATATGCCTAGACTGTCTATTTATACATAAATGGCAAATAAAAACCTTGAATCTCAATCTTGAACAAGCTTATTACCAAAAATTAGTCTCATTTTAAGGGTCCCAAAATGGCTAATGTTCCATAATACCCCAGTTCAGCTTTTCATACCATTGCACTAGATGATGCTGATTACATCATATCCAATTTGCACTGAAGAGGACCTATTCAACCCATATACAGTGTTCAGTGTATTTGCCTGTAGCCTGTATTTAATAAGGTGTTATAAAGCACAGAACGGTTCTGTCCTTGTGAAAAATGAACATGAAGTCACTGGAGTCCATTATTTTCTTTTATCCCTCACTCTGAAAGCACTGCTTCTTCAACTTTGAGACAGCACACAGGAATTTAATGTGCTAATAACATGTTTACCTCACATGTACTCCACACAGATCGATGTTCACTTTGTCCCAATGCTCAGAGGGCTCTTACTTGCCACTGACTGACAGAGAGAGAGGTGCTTCTAGGCCTGTGCAGCAGAAAGGAATAATTATCGAGCTGATGTGAGAGGATAATCTACGGCTCATCCTGGCTCAGTGGACATCTGTACAGGAGAGGAGAGATGCAGCTGATAAACTGTCCCACTCACTTTAAGCTATTCAGTTAACAGGCCATGAAGTAAAATGGAGTTTTGTTCTCATTATTTTCATGTCAAATTCTGTTCTTCAAAGGAATTATGCCGCTCAGTCAGTTACATCAGACATTGTCAAGTCAGTTGTACTATATGAACTCAGACAGAGATGGAAATCACAGTTCCTGATTCGGTTGGTGATTTGGATCATGTTGTTCACTTCAGCTTCATGTACTTCAGTCAGTTGCTATATAATTTGTTCAGATGTGTTCACATTTGTTCCTAAGTGGCCACATCATTCAAACACTAAGTGCATCGCCTTTGCATGTCATATGTATTTATGTCATGTTTTTGTTTTATTCCAGTGAATGAATTGGTTTTTGTTTTTGCAGGTTTACTTGTATTTTTTTGTTTTATTTCTATATGTCTGAATTATTGTCTTGATTTGTGCATTTATGTATTTATGTTTTATTCTATGTGTTTCATGTTTTTAGTTTTGGATTATGTGTAATTTATTGCATGCTGTTTATGTGTGTATTTATATACTGTATGTCTATTAAAAGAGTTTGTTATATTTGTGTATTGATTGCTTTTATTTTTGTTTGTTAATTTATCTTTGAGTTTTTGTGAGTGCATGTTTTGTATGTGTTCGCTTAGTATGAAAATTCATAATTTTTTATTGACAAAGAGTAAGATAGTTGTAACAAGTGATAGTGGGCATTAACAAAGAAACATAGGTGTATGCACAAACACATGTATAACATACTGTATATTGGTGTGTGTGTGTGTGTGTGTGTGTGTACATGTATATATGTAACACTCTATACACAGTAAAAAGGAAAAAGGGAAAAGAAAAAAATATAAATACTGAGAGGCTACTGGGAGTATGTCGTTTCCAAACCACTGGCACCAGGGTGAGGAAGAGGTTGAGACCATCAGACAACTAGATACTGAATATACTCTTTAAATATGTTGTTCCAGCACCTCCTGGTAACTCCTGCAGCTCTTGTTCTTTTTTACTGTAATCATGCAGGCATAATCACATCAGATATGGTGAAATTTGTGGTTGGATGACTTTGTGCCATGGTGTCTTCTCAGTCTGGCTGATGTAATTTGATCCTCCAGAGTGTCTGGGGGGGGGGAGAAACACAAGAATAATCAGGTGTCCACAGAAGGCGAACCCTAACCCACAAATGTATCACCACAAAAAACAGAAGAATGAAACCACTGATGGTGCAGGTTCATCAAACCACCCAGCATGCCTCATCCATCCAATGCACACGTGGCCTTCATTTCCAAGCACCTTCTTGATTCTCCCAAGTTTTTCTGACCTTCCAGTTCAGCACAGATGTTGCACTTAAATGATACTGGTCAAAGCTTTTTGCTGAGAACACCACCTCTCATTTCAGAGGGATGGTGGTCCATGTTTGCCCTGTGGTGTATGATTTCTTATCTCTGTCAGCACAGAGTGGTGTAAGCTCATCAGGCTTCAGACGACTATCTATCTGAGTTAGCAGCACAGCTCAGGGGAGCTATTGAAGGGGTCAAAGACAGGGCACTGCAGGAAACAATAACACAAAGCAGATAATGACACAATACAATACAGTACTTTGAAAATGGCCATCTTTCATCAAGGATATCATATGTTGGGGAATATCAGGATAGCGATATGAGAAACAAACACTCCCCCTAGTGAAAGATGTGGCCTGGACAGTTTTTAAAATCTCATGTTCCACCCACAATTGATGTTGAGATAACTAGGGCAACTGCAAAAGCCCTTGGAGTCCAGAAGTAAATGTCACACTGTGGAAAATGTGCAAAATACTCCACCATAAGTAAATGTCCTGCATTTAAAATGCCACTCCAATAAAGGTAATCAAGTATTATCAGCAAAATATGCTAAAAGTAAAATGTTTTATACTGTTATTGTAATATAATTATATATTAAAGGTGGCACAGTGATGCAGTGGTTAGAACTGTGACCTCACACAAAGAAGGTTATGGGTTCAAGCCCCAGCCGACCCAATGCCTTTCTGAGTGGACTGTGCATGTTATCCCTGCGTGGGTTCTCTCCAGGTACTCCGGCTTTCTCCCACAGTCCAAAGACATGCAGCTTAGGTTGACTGGTGACTCTAAATTATCCCTCTGGCTGTGTGTAGTTGTCTAACTGTCAGCCCTGTTATAGACTGGAGATCTGTCCAGGGTGTACTGTGCCTCTCGCCTAGTGTCAGCTGGGATTGGCTCCAGCCCCCCGCGACACTATTCAGGAATAAGTGGTATAGGTAGTGAATAGATGAATGGCCTGACCACCCCCTTTTTATCATTATTCAACTCGTATACTGAGCTTCCATATAAATGCTCTCTCGTTCTTTGGCACATTTAGTTGTGTATTATCAACTTGAATGGAATTGCTGTTAACCTTAAGATGACACTGTACTGTTCATACTTGTTGCTGTAAGTATGATGTACAAGGAGATCAGTTGCTGCTAGGCAGTTCACTGGTCTCCTTCGTCCTCTAATTAAATTATGGGTTTCGTTTTTTTTGGTTGTTTACCTGTTTGTTTTAGCAGTAAACTTTCACACGTACAGTGGCCCTGAGGTTTCATATCATAATTGTTTTTGTCCATGAGGAAAATAAATGCTGAAATTTTTTAACTTTTAAAAAGCAATAATTTTAAAAGCTCCTCTGAAAAAATTAAGCAAAAAATAAAGAATATCCAAGTGGACTGTTCCCCCTCAGTTTTACTTTGAGCAAGCCTGGCTTCTGTCATGATTGGTTCCTGACTTCTGGTTTGAGATTTGAATTTTTTAGGAGACTTCCTGTCTGTCACCATGTCACCTGCCCAAGCTTTACTCAACTCAATCACCAGCTGAGTGGTTTCACCTGTGCCTCATTATGTCTGCCTATATATCCTGTCCTCTTGTTGCTGTCAGTTGACACTATGGATGTAGTCACTCCTGAAAGCTTGGTTTTGCCAGCATACCGTTGGGGCTACCTTCAGTGTCCTCTTTAGTACTCATAAATTTAGCCATCTCTACTTTCCAACACCATCAAATTTTGTGTAACTCAGAAAAACAAAAACTATGAGAATGTCTAAAAACAACACTCTTTGTTTGGTCCAAATCTTCTGTCTTCGGAGAAAAACAACAAAATTAAATCAATTTTAAAAAAAGGAACATCTTCTTTAGGTCCAAATCTCCTGTATTCTGACAAACAAAAACAAATCTGTCTTGAAAAAGAAACGTCTTCGTTTGGTCCAAATCTTCTGTTTTCTGAGAAATAAAAAAACCCTTATCCTCATTCTACCTGTGAAAGAAAATGTCATTCATACTTACCTGTTTTCCGGTTCCGGTCCGTGCAGAGCGGCAGGGAGCTGCAGCAGCTCTGCCTCTTTTGTGTTTATTTTCATGTTTCTTTGGGTTTCTGTGTTTGATTTTTTTTTTTTTTTTGCTATGTCAGAGAATTTACGGAGAAAATCAGAGGGGGCCATGGTTTCTCCACTAAAGCTGCTTTCACGCTTCAAGATGTGAGCAGTTCATCACAGATGTTTTCTGAAATCGATTTGTTCACTTCTCAACAAATCAGCACTCGTTCACAGTTGAAGAGTTGCAATTAGTTCAGCTCCAGTCCGTGAGTTCAGGGGCAGACTGGATTTAGAATTGTGGGTCTTGCTTAGGTCAGGTCCTCATTAACATGACAACCAGTGACGCATTACTGGCGTCAGCTCTAATTTCGAAAAAAAAAAATGCTGGATATTAGTTTTACTTAATAATTTTAAGTAAAGCCTGATATTATTAGAGCTGAAATGATTGTGTTTTGAAAACAAAACTTGGTGCCAAATTTTCCAGCTTCTAAAAAATGTGAATTTGCTGCATTTTTTTAATAGGGCCATATGTGCAAACAGATTTATTTGTTTCTTTCTTTGTAGGATAAAAACAGTTTGAAGATGTCGTCACAGGGCTCTGACATTTTGTGCCTTCACTTTCCACCACATTACCACTAATATTTGGGTACATTTGTCAGTCAGTAGGATAATCAGTGGTGGAGTAAACAACCTGGTTTGATTCTGGCAGGACATAGCTATGTATGGCTATGTACATATAGATATACATTGAAATACATTTTTAAAATCTTTAAAGTAAATTAAAGATGGTGGTGCATTGAAATTGTGTGCTCATTAAATGCAATTTTTAGTTTTATAATAATAGTATAGATAATAAACACATTAAATTAGGGGATAATTTATGATGCAGCATTTTACTGCCTTTTGAAGAAGTGTTATTCATTTCCTTGCACTGTTTCAGTTAGAGGTGAGTCTTTATTTAATCCCTCACATTTTAGATAACATAGCTGCACTTAAATGAACAGAAATTGTGAAAACTACATCTTTGCTACAAGTCATTGAAAATTCACAGCCTGACATTTATGTTAATTTGGAAAATGTTTAACTCCCTGGCTGTTTTTATGGTGATTCTTATGACAAAGTGGCTACATTTTTTTATGTAAACATGGGAAGTCATTGGACAGCTGCCTTCCTTTATGCATTCTAATACTGATGGCCTATATAAGGCTAGGGAGAAATATCAGAGCCTGTTTAAGCCGCAATTCATACTTTCTCACAGAGACACAACTATACTCTTACACACACACACACACACACACACACACACACAGCTATATCTTCTCACTTGCACAGTCATAATCTTGCACTGATACTACTATGCTCTTACACACATGTACTACAATACCCTAGCAGTAGTTAGGGTCTGATATGAACTAAATTCATTCAGGCAAATCATCCCAATTCAAATAATCATTTAATATTACATCAATACTGAACAATTCAATAAGTTTATGAGACAATCCAACAATCTGGATAGTGTAAGAGTTCAATAGGGAACAGAGAACACAATCACTCCTTCTGCAATGGAATAAATACAGTATTAAATAAGAAGATTGTCACAGTCAGTCAGTCAAGTCCAGAGTCAGCTCGGTCCCCTCCGGGCCGGGTTCTGGCTGTTTGTCTGTCCTTCCCGAACGCACACACTTCTCTCCCTCTGACCAACCCTGTTGCCAACTTTATTCACAGGGTCTTATGTCAATTTACGAACTTAGCTTCCTGTCTCCACTTTTAAGAGGAACCACCCTGTGATGTACCACAAAACAGGGAACAGATGAGTCACCTCCCTAAAGTCTTCCTTTCTGCACACAAACAATTCTCAGGACAAATTATGCAAGCATTGTTCCACTCACTCCACGACCTATACTCCCCAGTAGATCACATTTTAACGTGTAACCTGTAACTCGTTTGTTTTTTCCCACTACTGTTTTTTTTCGTTTGTTTTGAACCACTACACCCTCTTACATGTACAGTCATACTTTCCTTTATTTACTTCCATACTGTCCTACACAATCTATTATTCTCTCTAAGACACACAGCAATACTCTCTTACATGCACCATCATGGGCCCACCCTTTCACAGACAGCATCATATATTCTCAAACACACACACACACTTAATGCACACATGCATATATATTATATTCTTGCATAACAGTTTATGTAAGAGGGAATAATTGTATTTGTAATAAATTATGATAAAATATGAAAGAGAATTTAATAGTATATGTGAAACAGGATAATAGCAAATGTAAGAGATATTAATGGTCTGTGTGAATGAGAATAGTCATGTGTAAGCAACAGCATGACAGTGAATGTGAGACAGGATGAGTAAATGTAAGACAGAATAATTGTCTGTGAGGAAGAGTTTGATAATGTAAATGAGAGATTGAAACGGAAATGCAACTGAATTCTCAGTTCCCGACTGGCTTATCTTCATAAAGGAGGGTTTTGGCTTGCCTTTCCAATCATGAGGAATACAGGCTGGACAAGATGCGACTCGGTGAAGCCGTTCAATTGCAACTCATTATTCATGTGTAGCATGGACAGTGGGTAATGTCTTTTTTACATTGTATTTACATTGTAGGAAGTAGCCTTACCAACCAAAAAGCCCGTGATGAAGCCCATCTTGTGCTTGGATTCACGGTGGGAATGGTGGGGGCAGAGGAGAGACCCATGTGTGTCTTGTGTCTTAAGCCGCTGGCAGCAGACAGCATGAGACCCAACAAATTAAGAAGACATTTATCAAGAGCAAGAATCTTTATTGTCATTATACATAGCACAACAACTCCAAACCACAGGTGCTGTGGGGTGTTCCCAAGTTTTAGGGGTCATTACCTACCAAAAGTGGTCCAAGGAAGAACAACTGATGAAACTGCCATAGAGTCGTTGGTGCCCAAAGTTCACTGATGTGCACTGGAAGCAAAGGCTAGACCATCTGGTCTGATTCCACAGAAGAGCTACTTTTTTACATCACTTTGACGACTACTTGTGTGTCATTTACCTGGGCATCACTATGGAAAGAAGGCAAGCCGGCAGAGACAGTGTGTTACTCTGGGAAATGTTCTGCTGGGAAATCTTGCTCTGGCATTCATGTGGATGCTACTTTGACACTTACCTACCTAAACTTTGTTGCAGACCAAGTACACACTTTCATGGCAACACTATTCCCTGATGACAGTGGCCTCTTTCAGGAGACACTGCAAGCCTTGTTCATGAATGGTTTAAGGAGCTTGACAGAGTTCAAAGTGTTGCTTTGGCCTCTAAATTCCCCAGATCTCAATCCAGTTGAGCATTTGTGGGATGTGCTGGAAGAACAAGGCCCCACCTCACAACTTACAGGACTTAAAGGATATGTTGCTGATGTCTTGGTGTCAGACACTAGGGGATACCTTCACTGCATTAATGCATGAGTTTATTTCTGTATGTGTTTATTTAGTGATTCTGGACAGAATTCCCTGGGTGGCCCCTGAGGTGCTGGAGGACCCAGACAACCTGACACTTCAGTGTGATAAGTGGAGCTTTGGTGCCACCTTGTGGGAAATCTTCAACAATGGCAACACTCCACTGCAAGGCTGGGACCTAGGCCAGGTGCCACCACTTTTCTACTGACAAGTCAAGCTAACTATGACAGAGTAACATCTTGTTTGAGTCCTAATGACTTTAATATTTAATTAAAATTTCTACTATTGTTAACAAAAATAATTATGGAAAATGTAATGTTTTAAGGCATCAAACATGAAAAATGAAATTATTCACCTGATCATGTGCATCCAGTTCACTGCCTAGACTTTCAGGCAAACAGACCTTTATCAGAGCATGAGACAAAAAGCCAAACAGAAAAAAACAGTCTCCCATATAGAGAGGAGGAATCATCAATTAATCAGTTAGCAAATATAGAAGACAGTACATGATTATGAGGGTTGACATTGTAAAGCACTTTATGCTAAATAATAATATACCTTACATGTTTATTAATATTGGAGAGGAACTGTAACTACCAATGCATAGGACTTCACCCAGTGATTATAAGATGCCCAAATACAGTCAAATATAAAGCACAATACCAATAAAACTATAGAAATGATAAGAGGCACAGCAAAAACTCTGGGTACCACTGTCATAAATTGAGGCCAATTAATTAAGCATTTTATAAATCTAGCCACAGGGGTTGCAAGCCAGTGACTTCTGTTCCGGTCCCAAGCCCAGATAAATAGAGAGGGTTGCATCAGGAAGGGCATCCGGCGTAAAAACATGCCAAATTTAAACATGCGAATCATCAGTGTGAACTCCATACCGGATCGGT
>NW_018128129.1:456273-456683 GCF_001952655.1 Monopterus albus
AGCCCCCCACCTGCAGGAGGATTCGTAAGGGGCTAGTGCACAGTGGATCGGGCAGCAGTCGAAGGCAGGGGCCCCGACAACCCGATTTCTGGACACGGAGACTAGCCCTGGGGACATGGAATGTCACCTCGACATGGAAGGAGCCCGAGCTTGGGCGGGAGGTTGAGAGGTAGAGATAGTTGGGCTCACCTCCACGCACAGCTCAGGTTCTGGAACCTTACTCCTCGAGAAAGGCTGGACTGAGAGACCTATTCCCAGCCTGAAGGTGCAGGGAAACGACCCTCTCGTTCACCAGGGTAAACTCCAACACATGGCGGCTAAGCTGGGGGGCTATAAGCAAGCCCACACCAGCCCGCCGCCTCTCATCGTGGGCAACTCCAGAGGAGTACAGAGGCCAGCCTCTCTCGAGG
>NW_018128129.1:458168-485580 GCF_001952655.1 Monopterus albus
TCAGATGGTGGTGTGTAGGATGACTCTGGTGGTCAGGAAGAAGAGGAGAGGAAAGACAGAAAAGAAGACCAAGTGGTGGAAGTTGCAAAAGAAAGAATGTCATGAGGAATTCAGACAGAAGTTGAGACAGACTTTGGGTGGTCAGGACGAACTTCCAGATGACTGGGAAACTACAGTAGAAGTGATCAGGGAGACAGGTAGGAAATGTGCTAGGTGTGTCATCTGGAAGAAGGAAAGAAGATAAGAAAACATGGTGGTGGAACGAGGAAGTACAGGACAGCATTCAGAGGAAGAGGCTAGCTAAAAAGAAGTGGGACATAGAAAGGACTGAAGACAGTAGACAGGATTACAAGAAATTGCAGCGTAGGGTGAAGAGGGAGGTGGCAATGGCCAAACAGAAAGCATATGATGAGTTGTATGCCAGGTTAGAAATGAGGGAAGGTGAGAAGGACTTGTACAGATGATTCGCTGTGGCGACCCCTAACGGGAACAGCCAAAGGAGAAGAAGAAGAAGTAAGCACTTTATAAGCTGATACTGTGTATATGTATGACAATAACCTCAGGTACACAGATGTGAGTGAAGTGCACAGTGGAGGTGATTAAAGCATAAATCGCTTTCACTTCTGTCATTCTACAGTCAAGAATAACAACAGTAAAGACCTACTAATGCCCCTTGCGGTTTCAGTGTTCTTTTGACCCAACACTGAAGTGTTGGACAGACACAGTAGTGGAGCGTGAAGTAGCTAGTCTTTGATCCGTAGTCTTTCCAGAAGTAGGCTTAGGGTTTTTCTTCAGGGTGATTCCAGAGGGTCATAGAAATATAACAGCATTAAGATTAAAAAGCTAAAAACTAATGGTATACTCCTTTACTGACACATGCTACTCTTTTTCTTCTGGCAGATGCCACTCATTGTTGGCATACTGGCATATGCCACTGCTGGTTATAGTATGTCACTGCTGTGTACCACATAAAAACAACATGTTGCTCATGTTCCACAGATACCCCTTCCCTGTCATACTAACAAAAGGCAGATGCCACTTCTTTAAGAAGCTGTTTTCTCTGGACTATGTTCCTACTTAATGTAGCATCTAGGACAAATACAGTATCAATCAGGTTTTAGGATGCACCACAGTGGTATGCCATAGTCAGCTCTGCTGCCTTCAACACAATCAGGCACACTGTCCTTTTCCAACATTCCTTAAGTATGTGATGGGCATTCAGGAACTGGCCTTCAGTGGTTTACCTCCTACCACCAGGACAGATGAGCCTTAGTTAAGATTGGTAAAGTCAGCTGTTCCTCTACACCCATCTCCTGTGGAGTACCACAAGGCTCTAGATTAATCTCTATTATATTTTCTTTATACAGCGCCTATAAAAAGTATTCACTCCCTTGGATGTTTTACCCTTTTATTGATTTTATAAATCAATCATGGTCAATATAATTTGGCTTTTTTGACAAAAAAAATTACAAATAAACTTCTTTAATGTCAAAGTGAAAACCGGTTTCTACAAAGCGATGTCAATTCAATAAAAACACATTGTTACGTCCATGGCCCTGGCCACCCCCAGCACCTCATCAGGTGGTATGAGTAATCCCAGTAGCACCACCCCCGCACAGGTGGGAGTGCATTTCAGGCAGCGAGGCACACCTGCTCTCCATTATCAGAGCAGTACTTAAGGAGAGCGCTGGTGTGTCCTTGTCGCCAGATGATCACTTGTAGTCCACCAGTAACTTTGCTTGGCATCCATGCCCAGACCCTATGGAACAACTGCATCCCTGTTGTTAAGCCTGACTTTTTTTTTTTTTTTTGGGAACTATATGTTGTCAGTTTGTGGATGTTTTAGGCATCGGCGTGTTGGAGTCCTGCCCTTTGTAATTCTCTCAGCACCAAGTGGTGCTGTGACTGTCACCTGTTTTCCTCAGTGCGAGGAGATCTGCTCATACCAAGATTCTGGATCTCCACTGTCCGTTTTCATCACGTCATCCTACCGCCTACTCTGCCATGGACCTGCTCATCTGACCGGCTGTCTCCTGTGCTTTCTCCTACTGCCCTGGACTGCTTCTTTTGCCTGCGGCGCTCACCTGCCGAGAGCTGGCAAGGTCGGCTAATCAGGTCCACAGTGTTCCACCAGAACTAGCTCTAACCTCAGCATACCTGTTCAGCTCTCTCATGTTCTCTCCCTCTGCTCTCATTTAGCTAGCTGCGTCCCACCTTCAAGCCCGGGTTGCATCACCAGCAGTCCAGTCCACCCAGCTGCTCTATGACCAGCGAATGAGACCAGCTCTGTCACTTCTCCTCTGTACACTCATTAAATACACTTACCTTGTCAAGCCTGAATCCTGCAGTCTTTCTGAGTCTACTCACACACTACATACGGTGTGCTGTAACACATATAATGCGAAGGATAATCACCTTTATTTGGCCAAGCATATTACACACAAGGAATTTGTTTCCGGTACAGAACTGAGGAAGCCGATTTGAACCAATAACCCTCCGGTTGGGAGATGACTGTTCTACCCGCTGAACCACATTCGCCACCCAAATAAGTGATTGTGTAAATATTCATTCCTTTCAAAATGACTGGCCTAATTCAACAGAGGTCCAGGCAACTGGTGCTGGTAGTCTCACACTTAGTGAAATGAGAATCACTAGAGTGCAGTGAATGTGTCTCAGGCGATTGTAATATAAAGACACCTGTGTCTGGAAGGTCCAGTCACTGGTTAATCAGTCCCTGCCATGGGTTGTTGTTAGTTATATGATCCTCTATTTTCCTCTTATAGTCCTCTTTGACTGCCTTAATGCCCTTTCTCAATTCAGCCCTTACCACGCTGTACCAGGCCTCGTCTCCAGACCTGAAGACAGAGTTGTATGCTTTCAAAAGAGACTGAACCTCACCAGTCATCCAAGGTTTATGGTTGGGATACACTCGGTTGCGTTTGTTAACAGTCACATTATCAGTGCAACATTTGATATACCATAGAACAAAACAGTTTCAGTATATTTTTCTAGGCCCTGGTGTTCAAATATTGACCATTCTGAGCTGTGAGAGTGCTCCCTCTAGCCAGTTTTTTATAGTCTTAATGACCAGCTTAGTTTGCCTCCTGAACAGGATGTATGCTGGTAAGAAGAGCAGTGAGAGGTGGTCCCAAATGTGGAAGAGAAACTGCTCTGTAGGCATGCTTAAGGGTAGAATAGAGATGGTCCAGAGTGTTTCCCACTCTGGTGGTGCACTGTATGTACTGTACAAATTTAGGGAGCACTGACCTTAAGCACACTTTATTAAAATCGCCAGTGATGATGTACACCCCTTCAGGATGAGCTGTTGCTGTTTGTTTATTGCTTTATGCAGCAGGGCGAGAGCCACACTGGAATATACTGTATATAATTCACTTTCAGCTGTTCCCGATAGGGGTCGCCACAGAGAATCGTCACACTGATGACTGGCATGGTGGAGTGTTTTACACTGGATGTCCTTCCTGATGCTACCCTGAATTGAACCTGGGCTGCAGCAGCAAGAGCGCTGAATCCTAGCCACTAGTCCATCAGGGACCCCGTCTGGTGGAATATACATAGCAATAATAAGTACTATTGTGAACTCTTGTGACAGATAGAAGGGTCTACACGTAATAGTCATTGCTTCCAAGTCGGGAGAGCAATGGATGTATACAGTGCCTTGCGAAAGTATTCGGCCCCCTTGAACGTTGCGACCTTTTGCCACATTTCAGGCTTCAAACATAAAGATATAAAACTGTAATTTTTTGTGAAGAATCAACAACAAGTGGGACACAATCATGAAGTGGAACGAAATTTATTGGATATTTCAAACGTTTTTAACAAATAAAAAAACTGAAAAATTGGGCGTGCAAAATTATTCAGCCCCTTTACTTTCAGTGCAGCAAACTCTCTCCAGAAGTTCAGTGAGGATCTCTGAATGATCCAATGTTGACCTAAATGACTAATGATGATAAATAGAATCCACCTGTGTGTAATCAAGTCTCCGTATAAATGCACCTGCAATGTGATAGTCTCATCCTCCTCCTCTCCTGGTTCCTGCCGTCAGCCAATCTACTCTCCTATTCGCCCTGGTCTCCTTAGCCATCATTGCCCTTCCCTGGTTGTATGTATTATGGACTCTGTTGTTTTTCCCATTAAATCATCTTTTTCACTAGCACCTGGGTCAGCAACCTTGAGTCCTACCTTAGGTCTTCCTCATCCTCCCGGTGAGGGGGACTAAACCCTAACAGCTGCTTTTAATAGGGTGAAAACTGGTGCCAGCAATGAGTGTTGATGAAAGTAAAAAGTCCATAGCTGTGATATGGCTAGAACAGGAAGTTATGAAAATAAAAGCACAAGACTGAAAACAGGTGGGACAGAATCATGACAGTTCTAGATACACGTCAATGAGGACGAAGCAAACAGAAAGCAGCTGAGCACAGTTTGGAGCTGCAACAAAGGCTCGGAAGACTTTTGGACAGAAGAGACCTCAGTCTGTGGTTTTTAATGAATCAGCAAACTTTTTTTATTGAAACAAAGTAACACATTAACAAAACAAGTGCTCATTCCTGTAGGGCTCCTGTAAGAAAATAACCAATACCTACCCCAAAATAAACTTAATAAATATTCCTGTATTCTTTAGCAGTGCAAGCTGGCATGCATCAAATGTAACATTGTGCTGTGGTTAACTGAAGGGAGAAGCTCAAACTTGTTGGTAAACTAGGCTATAACATGTCTCAGAAGCAAAAAAAAAAATGCCAGTAAGAGCACTGTTTCAACAGAAGTACAGGTTTGCTGCTTGTCTTGTTTTTCCGACAAATCCATAGCCTGACGTTAGAAAGCATCAATTTAACTACTGCATCATATGGCATGGTTAAATCGATTTTAAATGCTCAGAAATGGTCCTGTCACTGTTTTACATTTAAATACCAATGTTAATGTGGTTGAAATCATCACTGAAATTCATGCCAGCTGATTGACAGTCTAGGTTGTATATGTATTTTTAAAAAAGAACAAATAGTTGAATAGTCACACTGAACAGCCAACTGACAGTCAACTAACAAAATTCTTGGTCAGGTACACCCCTAGTTATTTCAAAAGTGACACTTGCAATATTTAAACTCTTTCACTGGAAGCAGCAGCTCATTTCTAGCCCAAAGGGAGCGATCCATTCTTTGGCAGAGAACTGTGGCTCTGACTTGGAGGTGCTGATACTCGTTCCATCGGCTTCACACTCAGCTGTACACTGCCACAGTGCGCAATGGAGGTCAGAGTTTGACAAAACCAACAGACCCACTATCTCCAAAAAACAGAAGCAATTCTAAGCTCCCCAAACCAGACACACGCCTCCCCCCACCTGCGCCTTGAAATCTTGTCCATGAAAATCACAAACAGGATCGAAGGGCAAGGTGGAACCTGGGCCAGCACCCACTGGGAACATGCTTGATTTCTTGCAGAGAATACAGACATAACTCTCACTCCAGTAACACAAGGACCAGATGGCTTTTAACAACGGCCCTTGTAACCCATGCTCCCAGAGTACCCCCACAAGACCCCCAGAGGGACCCATTCATAAGCCTTCTCCCAGTTCACAAAACACATGAAGACAGGATGAGCAAACTCCCATGACCCCTTCAGAAGCCTCACAAGAGTTGATGCACATTTCATAGACATTTCAAACTGGTTCAGCCTAGAAAGTTCTCCTGCTACCTTGAAAATGTTAGTTAACCCAACTTAGGCTGAAGAGTTAGTTTAATGCTGTTTCACACTCTAGCTGATCATGATACATTGATACAAAGTCTCAAAGCAAGATTTAGTGAGAGCTGCTACTTAGATTTAACTGCTCTAAAGCTGTTAAACACTTATTATAACACAGAATTCAACTCTGAACATTTCAAGTCTGGTGAGCCTTTTAGAGCTGGAACAAATTATGTAACTATGCATGTATCAGAGCAGTAGGCCTTCAGATTTGATTAGGTTTTAGTCCTCCCACAAAACTGCTATGCAATAACTAACAAGCCTATATTGCCATCCTACATGTGTTACATTTCAAATGATTTTGATAGCTTTTGACAAAGATATCCATTTTTAAAATTTTTCTCCATTTTAAAGATGGGATTTTTGTGATCATTTTGTTGCCTTGACCTTTTTCAGCCAAAATCTAATCACATCTAGGGTTGGTCCTCGCCAATGTCTTTACCAAGTATGGTGATTATCCATGCAGCCGTTTGTCTGTAATCCTGCTAACCAACACACACACAGAACTAAAAACATAACTTCCATGGTAAAGTGAAACAGGACATCTACTGTTCCCTGTCCCAGCTCTTAATCAGAGAGCAAAAATCTTAAGAAAAAAATATAATGAGTGGAGAGAATAAATGGTTGAACAGGTAGATTAAGTGTGTTACAATAATAATAATATCTTTACATTTCCAAGAGGGGATCCCCTGATAACGCCACTATTGTAAAAATATATATTTTACTATGATTAAGTCTGGTACTGTTTCACATAAGGGAAAATATGTTTTTTTATCAATTAGGTCAGAATATTAAATAAAATATTTAATGGAAAATGAACATGGGCATATTATCTGGTCTGGAGACAAAATATGAGCTTGTGATTATAATGTTCTGTATAAATGGAGTCAAGTTCTCAAATATCGAGCGTCAGCTAGTTTTCCAGTTACCTGTTTAAAATGTTATTATTAAAAGATTGTTCAGAAAATAAAATGGACATAGAACAACAACCCCTATATTTCTCCAATGTGGGTTTGGAAGAACTGCAGTTCCTACATATACCCACTTGATGGAAACAGCACACTGTGATTTTTAATGTTACATAATTTTGCAAGGTACCAAAACTGTTTGTACCAATCAGATAAGGCCAGAAAACCCCCACATATTTACAGCAAATAGGAGATTAATTCTCAGTTTAGGCTCTCAGTGAGGAAAGACGGTGCAGTAAAAGGCTCATATTAAAGACACATGTATCAGTATTGTGAGAGGAGTGCCAAAATGCAGTGAAATATTTGGATTTGGCAGCTGGGGAAGGCTTCACAATAACACAACTACTGCTTAAATTGTCTAACCAGCTACTGGGAGAGCTCAGAGAAATCTCAGCCTGTGTCTAGCAATACAGACACTTGGCCTCAACGAATCCCAGCAACATTATCTGGCTGTTATTCAATTAAATGACTCAGTGTCTTTTGTTTCAAGGTGCGTTTAAGTCCCGTTCTTTGACCTTATCTGCTGTCTGGAACATACTGTAGTTTGGAGCCAGGGCAAGTTTCCAAATTTCCCAATACAACATGTGTGTGAACTGAACACTTAGATAACAAAACACATTTTGGTGCATACATGGATTAATGTATTAAATGTCTTTTTTTTTAAGGCACTGCTAAGCAAGGATAAAACCATTCAGTTCAGTTAGCTGTCATTGTTCTAAACAGTGATTGAGGTGGAGATGCATTCTTCAAGATTATTTTTGATTAGTGTCATTAAGGATGACATCATAATCCCAAGATAATGATGACCCATTGGGGGGGCTTACATTTATGAATACGAGCCAATATATTGAGTTCAAAGACAGTTCTTTGTTTATGTTCCAGTTGAAAGCCATGATGATCTTTATTAAATTTATTTTTTAGGTCTGATACTTTCCACTTCACTACCACTCAGAAGGGAATGTTATACTGTTTACTCCACTATTTACTCTTCAGAGTATTCTTCAGAGATTTCATATAAAATACTAGTCATTACCTTATATCATATTGACTGCTTACAAGTCAAGCAGGAGACTTTTCATTTTTCAGATGTCTATAAATTATTAGCAGTTTCCTTAAAGAGACATTTCCCCCCTAGTCTTCACATGATTTTATTTCAATAATGGCTTGAGGTAGAATGAAGTGGATTTCCAAAACTCTAAATAAATCTGTGCAGCAGAACGTCTTCTTCTTTCCAGTTAATCATCTGACGCCCCCTCACATTCATCTGGTGTCCCTGAGGGGTCTGATCCCTCAGAAGGGAAACACTGGAATAATCTTCCTAATGTTATATAAAGTAGTCAAAATCAACACCACTTTGACCAGCTTCAAGAGTAAAATGTTGCTCGCACACTGATGCAGTCAGGAGACATTATGTTGCAGAACAAGTACTTGAACTGCTGAGACATTGGGTCCATTTTCCTGATTATGCTTAAAATTTTTTTGCTTTTACTTGTAATGGAGTACAGTTATATTGCTGTATTTATTTGGGTAACAAATATAAGTATTTCATTCTCTTGTTTCTGCTCATTTTGTGTCTATTTGTTGTTAATTGACTTTTCATACAGGGGCTCTGGTTCAGGGGTAATCTGATCCCTTGGTCCCTCAGGCCTGTGCCCCGAGGGCCCATTCAGTAATGCATCCATGAGTATCACAGTAGAAAACAACCAGCTCTCATCTAGGATGCCCTCTTATGATGACAAAAGACTAGAATGTCAATTTCTCTTTTTTCATTTTGTTTGTCTGTGATGTTTCAAGATGCTGACCTCTGGCAGCCCAGACTTCTCTTAAACAGCTGTAAACCTGGTGAAGTCATTTTCGTGAACTTGTAACCATTTGACTATTCCCACAGGTCAGGAGCATTATACTGCATTAATCAAGTGAGAAGAAAGACAGATGGGGATGACATGCAACAAAGACCCCCAGCCAGAGTCATACCCAGAATACTGGAGCTCATCATTTGCACCAAAGTTAAAGTGAGAAACAAAGCTTACACTAGTTTTTGAAAAACAGCTTTCTCTGTCAGAATTAATCATGCTTGTTACTTTAAGCCCACCTAAAGCCAAGTCATAGTGTTACATCTTGGACATGCAAAAAGGTTTGTCTCTCACCCAGTACAAAAAAAAAAAAAATGAAATGGAAAAATGTAAATGTTTGAGCCAAGTTTTGAGTTTAGTCACTCACAAGCAAACATAAAACACATGCACATTTTCACCATCATCTCGATTTAATGATCCAACACTACACTAACACTCAGCAATAAGTTTTATATGACTGACATCGGTTTGATTTTGTGCTGCACAAAATTTCAGTTTCATCTAGTTATTTAATCTGTAACTGAGATTTTGTGCTGCACAAAATTTCAGTTTCATCAAGTCATTTAATCTGTAACTGACAGTAATTAAGTCATTTAATCTGTAACTGACAATAATTCCATGATTCTGCCATGCAATAAGAAGTCAAGCTGCAGAACGGGTAGCACCAGATCTACTCACACTTAAGTTTTCACCTAACAAAAATCAGATACTATGAGGTACCTGTAATATAGTCCGTTCTTTACCCCCCTATGCATAAATTTGAGATGCAACATGTACATGTACAGCCACATGCCCACGTGAAGCTAAAAGCTTCGTGCATAAAAGTTGGGTATGAAAGTTTTGATAAATTAGGTTTGTTTCAAGGCGGATGCTCAAACACTCCTGAAATAAGATGATTGTAGAAATACAATATACTGTAATATGAAAATACATCATCTTAGAAACATGGTTTAAGTGTTTCCAGTTATTCCTTTGTTGGACCATATCATACTATTAGTGCATTACTTCATGTATTATGTGCATTTTCTTGGAGGATTGGTCCACAAGATGTCTTATCTCTACAATAATCAGATTCAGCAACCAAACTACTGAGGGCCATGCCTGGAGCTGGTTTTTCACTCTGGTGAGCGTCCATTTACTTCAGTGCACATCAGTGACCTCTTAAAGAACTGGTTTTGAGATGTGTGTGTGAACTGGACTGGAGGGCTTCGTGCTGATGTTGATCATAACGCTGCTTGACAGCTCCCAGAACAAAATGCTCCAGCTGCTAGAAGGCACACGCACTCAGCTGTACACAGCTAATTTATTTATAGGTGGAGAGGATCAGACAGAGGATGGGCTCGCAAGGTCAGCTGCCAATGCATCACTGTTTGTTTTTCACATTGCTGGATGGCACTTCAGACAAAGCCCCCAAATCAGAAGAATGTTCTTTGAGGCAGTTATCTGGGGAACAGACAGCAGACTGATGCAATTTTTCAACTTCTTTTGCTAGGTGTGGAAAGGTCTGTTCATGTGTGAATGGTCTGGAATCAAGTTTAACATGCATGAGGTTCAATACTGGTCAACCTTTGCAGAAACAGAGAAATCACTGCAATAACTGACATGTTGCATTGTTATCAAAGTAGCCAACAATCATTAACAATCAATCCACTGGTCATAATAGTCTATATTTACAACATGTATGATCACCTGACTGCTTGTGTTTCTGGTGTTAGAAGATAATGGCCTCCCTGACTGTCCTCCATTCATCATTTCCTTGCAAGGTCATTCACATCTGATATCTGACTTGTTATCTCATGGTCAAATGTGAAGAACTCTCAGCCAGTTCCAGACTGGTGACTGTAAAAAGAAAAAAGCTGATGCTAGGAGCTCAGATAGGTGAAGTGAGGGGTGAAAGGAGCTTCATCAGTACAGTTTAAATATATACATATGCAGCTGTGTAGACAATGGCAGAACTGGATCCTTGGCAAGTCACATTCTGCAACAGTTTTTTCATGATATTCATAAAATGATTTGCCCCAAACCCACCTAACAACATCATTTTGGAATAGTTAAAGCAGTGTAATCATATTTCAGCACTCAACTGTTCATACTTAAATTAGAAGGACACTGACAAGGTTCCAATACAGGGTTGATTTCTTACAAGGTCCAGTGACTGACTTACTGTTAGGGTCCAAACTGATGGTAATGGAAAACTCATCAGGACTATTCTGCAATAGCAATAATGGGGAAAGAAAGAAAGAGGATCTTGCTCTGGTAAATTCTTAGATATCAGAACAGTCATTAAGATAGCACATCACCAGTCTAAAAGTACTGTTAAACAAAAATCTCAAAGCCCATATACAGTATACATAGCAGGTAAATAAGCATATTTGACTGTCTAGGAGTTACAGAGCAAATCTGTTGATGTGGCTCACCACCAGCTGTTCATACTCATGGAAAAAAATATGCTACACAAGCAGCCTCCTAGGGCAAAGAATGAGTGTTGAAATCAGTGCAAAAAAAATGAACTGTATTGCTATAGTTTAGGAGTCTCAAAGATTTAGTCCATTTCATGGGTGACAAAGTCTTGGTGTAGTGCAGTGGTCAGGTTTCTAGTTCAAGGCCTTAAAGGCTCAAGTTAACATTTGCATTTTAGCTATACTTACACTAAACCATCTAGTATGCCTCTGTGTTAAAAAGGATAAGGATTGTTATTTTTTATATTAATAGACTTTTTAGCAATGTCCATAGAAAGCCATTTTTGGCTTTTCCCATTTACGGGTTGCCACAGCAATATTTGGCAGGTGTTTTACACCGAATGCCCTTCCCGAGGCAACCCTGATTTGAACCCGGGCTGTAGTGCCTTAACCATTAGCCTACCAGGGATGGCTATTTTCAGCAAGCTCCATACAGAGACTAAAACCAATTGCCTCTACTCAAGGTTAATGTCAGTTCTCAGTCATGGATTAGCTTGTTTGTCTGTGCCACACATCTTCGTTGTTGTTCAAAAACAATTAAAAGCACATCAGGAAAACATGCTGCTGCACTGGGTGACACGTTTTTTGTTACAAAACCCCAGACCCTACTATGTTGTCCTAAAGGCTCCAATCATAATATCTTGCGGTTTGCAGAGTCAGAGTCAACTGTGCATGTGCGAGATCTTGCTTGAGCTCTCTGTTTTGTTTACACTCTGCTAGCTCATCATGCTCAGGCCAGGGTTTGCTAATTTAGAAACATTACCCAGAACATTCTATACCCCCAGAGTTAATTGTGAATTGATACTGAGTTAATAGGTTTTTTAAACCCAAAGGTTTAAAAAGTTTTTTTTGCCCCAAAGGCTCTGAATGACCATAACCTTTTACAGCAACTGAGGTACGCAATAGTCAAGGGCCCATTAATGAGATCTCTGGATATGAGTAATAAATATCAGGGTCTGGTGTTTCTTAATGAGTAAATATGTCACTAAGTCCAGCAATGTGCTTCACTGATGTGATTTAATCATTTTTGAACAACAACAGAGCTCTATGGCACAGATGAACAAGCTGATACAGGACTGACAGACATTAACCGTGAGTAGAGGCAGTTCATTGGTGGTTTTAGTCTCTGTTTGAGGAGTGTTGAAAATAAATAAAATTTTGAGCATTGCAGCTCATGGTACATTTTGAGTAATAGTTCTGTACTACACGCAGTGCATCATTTCATCTTACTTGTCCCTCAACTGTCTCTTCATGGACTTTGACAGTGTATTTGAGCATTTTGACACTGGTTGTGTGGAAGCACCTTCAGCTGCGTCGGGATGGAGTACATAACAGCTATAGTGAACAGACTCCATGAATTACCTGAGCGTGGTCTGATAACAGTAAATCATTTGCATGTCCTGTCTTTGGATAACAACAAGTTTCAGCTAAATACCAGTTCCTACCTTCATAATTTCATTTATGCCGAGCTGACAAAGCAATGAGGAGCAACTGGGGCAGTTTCACATGATACCCTGTAAAACCTGCTGATGGCTGATCTGGTGGTTTTTGTCAGTGAAGGGTTTTCAGGCTGAGAAAAGAGAACAGGCTGTAAAAAAAAGGAATGGCACTCTAAAGTTATCTAGGTTATGTAAGCTAACATTTCAAGATGAGGGCCTGTGTAATTATAACTCCACTCTACCTGTGATTGATGATGCTAGGTCAACTAAATGGTTCTTACCATGCTTCAAGGGCTTTCTAGCAGGAACAAGTTGTAGTGAGTAGATACAGTATATGAATGCTTATGTTGGCTGGGATGGAAACAGAGAGAGTGCTTCACCGTTAGTCTCAAGTGCTGCAGAACGAGCTCTCAAGACACTTCACTTCAGAAAGTGAAACTAAGACCATAAGCGACTGGTGATATCAGAGTAACCAGTTTGAAAAATCTGTAGATGTAGGAAGCCGATATTTCAATAAAGGCTTAGTTTGATTAAATATTTAGCCAGGTAATTAAAAACTCTACACTTTGTTGATGGTGGTTTAAATTTTTTTTTAAATGTTTTAATTATAAAAAAAACAACAACATTGTGTCTATAGTAGCCTGATAACATCTTCTGTTGTAGAAAAACCCTGCATATGCTTGTGAACAGCAATTTGAACTCATTTGCCCAATTACATTCATGTGGTCTTGAAAGTGCTTTGATCAGACTTGAACAAACAGACTTGATGCAAACAGGTTCTGCATTTTTTTTTTTTAATCTGCGTGCATACATATAGCTGTGATGTTTGACAGCAGGGACCGTGTCAGCTACAAAAAATTAACAGTCAAATTAAGCTTTGGTGTTAGTTCCTAATAATCAATAAGCAAATATGTATTCTGTGACTCAGATATGCACTGACAGGGAAGAATACAAGGTGGAAGACAACATTTTGTTCTAACAGTAGCCTCAGTAGCTTCTGATGTCATTTAAACAAGAAGACATCAGGTGCAGGTTACATTTATTGATACCCAGAGGTAGAATCAAGTGGCATTCGTCAACAAAAAAATGACATACAACATATATTAATCATGAAAACACATTAAAAATCATAGAACATCAAAAAAGCTCTTTATGGACCATGCACAACCTTATTCAAATACTAAATGTTCTTGCACATTCTCTTCAAGCCCTATAGAGAAACAAGGTTGATTTGATCACAGACTCACTCCTGGAATACTCTGTACTTAGTAAACATAAAACACAAACATTTTGAGATTGCAGCCTTCTGCCTTCATTTGCATTTTACTAATCCACAGCTGCACATTGATGTTATATATGTGTTGGTGTTGAAATGTCTTACAGGGGTAGATAATCTGCAGTAGTAGTGTCACGTTATTATCAGAATCTACTCTGTATCAAAGCAGCCAACCTACTGCTCTTTAGCAAACTTGGATAACATCCAAGTTAAACATATAATACACAAAAGCAAAGGTGAACAGACACACATCATGTGATCAGTGCCATCCACAGTACTGTATGCATGACAGGAACGTTCACAATTCGCTGCCAAAAGACTTTGAAATCTTCCACTAATAATTTACCTGCAAGCTGTCATCCTGCAAAGAGTTTAGAGCCAGTTCACTACAAACTGCAGTAGGAATTTGGAGAAGGCAATAAGTGACAGTTTAATTAGGTTGCTGGGACATTGATGCTTACTGTATATTAGGCAAAGTTAATAGATTTATGCTACACCTTTAAGAAAAACACGTCACTTAACATTAGTTTTTCATTGCAGAAGATCAAAAATGACCTAGTTATTTACTTACAAGAACAGTATTGTAGAGCATTCAGTGTTCCCAACAGACAGTTTAGTGACCCATTCTTGTGCTTAGCATTTAATAATAATAATAATGATGATGATGATAATCTCTGGTTTCGTTGAAGACACTGTGGATGTATTATTACACACAAGTTGAAGCAGTAGCCTACGTTTCCTGTCCTGTACCAGGCCTATTATAAAGCAACCAACCGCCATCGAAGGAAAAAAACCCCAGTGAGTTCGCAATAAGGGCGAGGCTTATTTTGTTCGGTTCCTGCCCATGACTCGGCTCTCTGGGTCCCCGTAGCGATCGGTGTGAGCGCTGCAATTGTCATTTTCGTCCGTGTGTCGTTCTCCAATGTTTGATTTAGGCTCCATGTTGAAGTTTTTTTTGCGTCCGGGGCACAGCTTCTTGTAGCCTCACACGCCGCTAACCCATCTGACAAACAGCCACATACAGACACAGACGCGTAGCACTCGCTTGATTTGCACCAGCGCGGGTCATTTCAGGATAAACGCTGGCGCTGGAGTCCCGTTCAAATAGCCAGCGGAGATCAACACCGATTCCAGTGGAGGAGGAATGCGCAAGCACCGGGACTCCAAATAATATGCGGATACGAGCTTCGTCTTGTATATGCGGTAAGTAACATTTTAGTGTATTTTTTGCCAACGGTCAATCCGATGACAGCCTCTCCACAAACTGGGTGACTGACAGTATGGCAGCTGGGTGGCTGTACATTGCGCTTCCGAAGCTACATGTGCACATTTATGTTCACGCTTTTACGTAGCCACCAATGTGTTTTTATGTTCCCCGCGGTAGGTAATAGTGTTGTCCGAACTACGTTTAAAAAAGGTGCAGTTCAGTGCTGCCTTGCTAATCGGCTGACGTTTCACACTCGGATTATTATGATTTAGACATTTTCAGAATTATTCGAGCTTTTTTGACATTTCGGAGTACATTTTATCCACCAAGCAGAACTTTATTGCTGTACTATCTGAACTTCATAATTGGTTTGCACTTTTTCCTCATGCCACCTTGGTGTATTTTGTCGGAATGTGTTGCAGGAAAAACGGACAATTCAGTAAACGTTTTTAACATTTTATTACGCGGGTGTTGTGTTTTATCCACGCCGAATTGAAGTCTGGCTCGTAACAATTCAAAAATCTACTCAGAAGTTGTTGTTACAATTGGCTAATTTTAACAAAAACCGTGAAAAGTGTAAACTGATAGACAATTCGGTCCAGGTTCTGTCAGTCCAGAGAATAGCACGCTAGCTTTTACAAGACTTGAGGGAGTTGGGTTAAGGGCCCAACTTAATGTTTCCCCCCATATCCTAGGGCACCCTACCAGAATATGATAAAAGCCCGCTCACTGTTTATGAATTGACCATTACTTTCGCTTTCGATAAATCTGTCATGCAAAATAGTAAGCGCCTTTCACTGTTCATCTGAGACCTTAAGGTTGTACGTCTAGACGTGACAGCACAGTTTAGTGTACTGCACAGGCAGAAATCTGGGTTGTTTTCTAATGCTTCATGTGACAGATTATGTACCATTAGCCTGGGGAAAGGTGTGTGTGTTTGAAAAGTTGGCTGTGTAATTACAAATAATTATGAACTGCATGTAGCTTTGCCTCTGTAGTTTTCATTGTGATAAGTGACATGTTACAGGCATCCATGCTTACCATATGAGCATAAAATGATGCATTCACAGGCTCTCAGAAAATAGAAACGTAGACCACTGGTAGATTTTTTAAACAGTATTTTAATGTACAGCAGTTTGCCTCAAGCACCCAGATCACTAAATACACCCATGTTCTGAAACTGTGAATTTTATAACAGCAGTTCAGATGATGCTCTGACCATTTCAGACTGAATGCACGAATGCACCCATAACAATCATCTGGCCACTGGTTGCTTTGAATCACTACCCCTTGTTTGTATGATTTAAGCCCCTTTTAGACACCCACCCCTACCCAGACATTTTCTTGCTATTTCACATCTAAGCATCATGTATGAACAAAACGGCAAGTTATGTAATTGGCAAAGTGTTATCAGCAATTTTACCAGGTCAGATCGTATCAAATAACAGTCTGTTTTCTAAGCATCTACATGTCTGAAGTGATGTGGTCAAATTGCCATTGCCAGTAGCACGCTCAAGATTACAATAGTGCTACATAAGATATACATGCAGACACCATTTAATGTTGAGTAATATGTGACATTTAAACTAAACTTGGTGCAGATTTTATTTTGAACTGGTACAGAGAAGATACAGCAGCATAAGTTAATCCTCACTGTCAGATCCAATGTTGCTATGGACAACAATTTGCTTCGTATTTTAGTTGTAAATTTTGGTGTTGCTTTTTTTCTCTGTCTCGCACGATGCTGGATCTTGTGCAAACATTGTGGCTGTACCGGGCTAGGTCGTGCTATGTGCGAAAAATCCCTTGCTGGGAATTTTGTGGACAACAACTCCATGTCTGAATGCTAAAAAAGTATCTATTGCACTACTAGGCTACATGTAGCCTGCAAATTCATAGGTGCCATGTCTGAAAGAGGTTTTAGTGGGCCCTGCTGGCTTACATGACATTCTGTACTTGGAACAACCGGAGATAAAGTACATGCTAGGCAGTAGAAGACCGTGCTTTTTGTCCACCTGTATGTGATGGACTTTAGCTAGATGTTTCAACAGACTGTTCGTTTTTCCACTTTTCCATGCTAAATGTTGAACTCTTGGTAAGGAGCATTGTCAACATTCACTCTAGTGAAATGTAACTACACTTTTTAATGTTTACTTTTCTTCATCATTGTCACTAAGAGCAGGATCTGCCGACTGGCTGCGCAAGTTAAACTTGTGGAAGTTCCTTATACAGTCAGGCCTGTAAGATGTTTTCTTGGTATTTAATTCAGTTCAGTTCAACAAGGTGGTGATTTTATTTAGATATTTTGTTTATTATATTTAGATATTTTACATTTCCATTCACTGATTGACTAACGATTATCCAAAAAATTGTGTATTCTTAAAATAGGGGAGTGCGGGTAACATGGGGCAAAATGTTAAACAGACTTTTCATGTAGTTACATGAGGTCAAGCAGTGTGTGCGTCCAGTCACATTACCACAGTTGCTAGCCATGGTCTCCTGCAAAAATTCAGAAAGATTCATTTGTGTTTTGAAGAAATATGTGCCAAAGACTGTTTTCACAGTGTAAAAGAATTTTTTTCATTGCATTTTTCAGTTATTGAGGTGTATGTGTAAATCACAAAATCTAACCTTATATTACTTGAATAACTATCTTGTCGCCTACAACACTGCACCGAAATATTTGACATATAAATCGGTATTATAAAATGTAGTATGGTTGGGGAAATATGATTGTTTGATACAACCAGTGTTTCCCAAAGAACTGGATTATACTTGTGGCACATTTTTTTGTTGGAAATTAGCTATAGCAGTGCTATAATGCTGTTGTATTGTTCAAGTGACCTGTCCCTTCTGCACTAGCTGTCCCACAGCAGCAGCATGTAGGTTGCTGCCCTCCTCCTACAGCTCTCACCTCATGACCCTCTCTAGCTGCTTCAGCCAGTAAATAATAACACTGATCGGACTGATTAGCTTTCCCATGTGGGTTTTTTTAGGGATGGGCCCGATCCAATCTTATATCGTTATTGGGTCTGATATTGACGTCATTCACTCATCGGATATCGGATGGACAGGGCCAATGCACTTACTGATTCATATCCCAGTCCGATGCTTGCGCTGGACCATGAACCTGCTGTAACCTAACGTAACGTAACGTAACATGAGACACATCACCGGCAGCATGGTGGCGCAGTGATTAGCACTGTCAGCTCACAGCAAGAAGGTTCCTGGTTCGAGCCCGGGCTGACCCGGTGCCTTTCTGTGTGGAGTTTACTTGTTCTCTCTGTGCCTGCGTGGGTTCACTCCGGGTACTCCAGCTTCCTCCCACAGTCCAGAGCCATGCAGCTTAGGTTGATTGGTGACCCTGCATTTCCCCTAGGAGTGTGTGTATGGTTCTCTGTCTAAGTGTCAGCCCTGTGACTGGTGACCTGTCCTGGGTGGACCCCGCCCAGTGTCAGTTGGGTTTGGCTCCAGTCCCCCCGTGACCCTTGTTAGGATAAGCGGTACAGATGGATGGAGACATGTCACTGATCCAGATTCCATTCCACATCTTGCCATAAACCAGCAGCAACTTCAGTCTGTAACCAAGTGAGTAAATAACATTAGCTGTTGGTTTGACTAAAATTAGAAGATGTTATGGCCGTGAGCTTTGGACCTCGGATGTGAGCAGCATCGAAGGTCATCCCGTCTATTCAGTTGCACTTTACTGGACCCTCGATACAAAGACAGGTGAGACATGTTTTTAATTAATAATAAAGGGATGGCTACATTGTAAATGGTTAATGTGAAATCTTGCAATACCAAAGGTTCTAGCCCACAAATGGAGATTTGCAAGTGTGTAATCATTTGGAGAAATGTGTGCGTGTCCTTGGCCTCTGACCATCTAGTGGTTGCACTTATCCATCATTGCTCATATTTAATATTTTGTTTATTAATGTTGATTATTTTATTTGCAATGAAAGAGCTCTTGTATCAGAAAATCTGTATTGGAATCAGCAGTTGTGTATCGGAATCGGATCAGAACTGAAAACGAAGATGGGCCCATGTGAAAAATCGGCGGTGTTTATGAAATACTTATTTGCCCCACTGTATACTTCAACAAAAACTCCACATGGAAAACAGCAACAGGAGAACATGCACTAAAGCATATTGCTAATGGTGCCATCTCAGAAATGTCTCATTATGAAATACAGTACACTCAGTTTATTAATACACTTAGCTAAAACTAAGTCAGTCCTGTCAAAGCCTCCTTTATAAAGGCAATAATGATCAGTTTGTTGGAGGTGTCGATTCAACTGTATGGCCATTTTGGAACAGTTTGTGCTGTTTGAAATGCATTGCATTGGAACAAAAGCTGACAGTGGTCATGATTTAAACAGAACATGATTTAAAGCTACAGTATGCAACTTCTTTTCAAATATTTTTGTTGTAGAAATCTGCTTTGTCTTAATGTGGAGGGGTGCTGTCCAAGCTTCCTGTGATCCAGACTCATTGAACATCACTGGCAGCAGAAACATTAGCTTCTAAAGGTTTGAGTGAGATCAACCTCTCCAGCCAATTGGAGATTTTCTCTTATTTCTGCTTGATCACTAGGTTTTGTTGCATTCTCATTTATTGTAATTTCATAACAACAAACGTCCGAAGAGCCTGGCAGAGCGTGGCGGAGTGTAGCAGGTCGTCCGAAGAGCCGGGCAGAGCGTGGCGGAGTGTAGCAGGTCGTAACGGAGCAGGGAGAGGGAGTGCTGCGTGAAGCAGAGTGGACTGATTTGGAGTTTCATGCTACGCTACCTTAAGTTACATACTGCAGCTTTCTTGTCAGACGATTTTATTACAGGACTGTTGCATGACTGCATCAGTTTTTGTTAAACTAAACTGCCAACTGAGTGTATTCATTCACTTTTATATTAGTGTTCACAGTGATTTTATGAAGACAGATGCCTTTTTGGGACAGAATAAAATTTCCTGCTTAATTCAAGTTTGAGCCCCCATCAGCCTCTTGGTCCAGATATTGTCAGTCATCACTGACTAGCCAAGGCACAACAGTTTGATGTGCATTTTATCCACACTGAAACAAAGACCACCAAGGACCACTCTTGATGTGTAAGACCTGAGAGTTATCATGTTGGACTTTTATATTGTCCGCTCTTTTAACAAGAGACCATGACATTTTCCCATTAGATATGTCCCATGTGTTTTAAATAATCCACCTGCAAATGCGTTGCACATGCATTCGCACTCATTTCCACATCTCGTGTTACAATACAGTGCAATACAAGTGGCTTAAAGGATATTATGGAACCAGGCACAAAAATGGAACAAGACTTGTTGCACAGGCAGAAAATTCAAGACAATACACACACTGCTCAGGGGGCTGTCATCTCATTTTCCTTAATATAGTGCTTTTGATGTTCGCTATACAGCACTGTACAGCTTAATTAACCGCACGAAAAAAAATGTACTCACCTGTCAAAGACCATTTCTCACCATGTTGTGACACAAGCTCAGACAAAGCCAATGCTCCAACTGACGGTGTGGCATATGATGCCGTTGGCTATAGAGGTTGGCAGGCGTGTGTTTGCATGCATGTACAGGTGGGCATGCTCATAGTTGTACAGGGCTCACTTATTGTTCTTATTAGAGATTATTGTTACATTCTGAAGGTAATGTTGCCTGATATTAATATGTCCAGTCTTGCCAAAAAAGAATTACTGTAGGGTTTGTGGTAACTTAACCACAGACCAGTTTGGCTCACTCAGCTCTAAAGGCTAAGATACTGTAGCTCCTTGTCAATATCATGTATATATTATAATCCAGGGCAGCACGGTGGCACAGTGGTTAGCGCCGTTGCCTCACAGCGAGAAGGTTCCAGGTTCGGGCCCCACCTGGGACCTTTCTGTGTGGAGTTTGCATGTTCTCCCCGTGCTTGCGTGGGTTCTCTCCGGGTACTCCGGCTTCCTCCCACAGTCCAAAGACATGCAGCTTAGGTTGATTGGTGTCTCTAAATTGCCCATAGGAGTGCATGTGCGTGTGTGTGGTTGTTTGTCTATGTGTTAGCCCTGCGATGGATTGGCGACCTGTCCAGGGTGTACCCCGCCTTCGCCCGATTGCCGGCCGGAATTGGCTCCGGCCCCCCCCGTGACCCCGCTCAGGGAACAAACGGTAGAAAATGAATGAATGAATGAAGGAATATTATAATCCATTGTTAAATAGCTGAATACCTTTGGTGGTTGGTCATAGTATGGCTGCAGATATCCATTATTTGGATAAAACATTTTATTGCCTTCTCTAATTTGTTAATCAATTAATATTTGGAGCTTTATAACGTGTACCTGTACATGGGTTTCTGAAGTGATAATTGTCTAAATGAATTGTGAATCTAGGTGAACCTGCCACCTAGCCAAGGCTACAAGTAGCATTTTTCTAACTGTGACACAGATTTGTTTTGGTAATATTAATGACTTAGTATGATCATGATTTTACCTTTGCATGGAATTAACATGTTTTGAATTATAATTTAAGATTTGTGTAATGTTGGTGCTTTGCATCACATTAGCAGTAACCAGAGCATTCTACTGGGTTGCCAGATTTGCTCATTAGTCAGCACTAAGAATGGAGGCTGCCTTTTGCAGTTTGTCACACCTCACTGTGTAATGTACCCCCAGCTGATTTTTGCTGTGATTTGGTGCTATAAAAATAAAAGGGAAATAAATGTTTTATGATTATCTCTTTAAAGAGCACACATCAAACCCAGCCATGCAGATCTGTAATCTAATACTACCATCCAGCATTAGTGCTAGCTGCAGGTGAGAATAGCTAATTTCACTTGCAACCACTAGTGCTGGTTTTAAGTCGGCTGCCTTTGTCCAGTTACATCACACAGCCCCCTGCGTATTGTTGCAGTTCAAGAATTTCCCAGTTGCAAGTCTGTTTCATGAGTTAAATGGTGCTACAGTAGTACACAATATATCAGTGATGACAGTTTTTCTCAGTTGCTAATAAGCATTGGTCAAAAGTCACATTACCAAAACTCTTCCCACCGCTTCCATTGCCAACATGCATTTCTCACCTCCAAAACTCGCACAAGCCACCAGCGCACTTCATACACGCGCTCAACCACTGGCAATGATTTTCATTCAGAAAGCATACACTCGTAACACACAGAGATAAAAACCATTAACAACAGGTAACATTGCATTAATGAGCAACTTTTATCTTTGAAGTCTGAATGATTCATTATAGAATAACACTGTTTACAATATGGTAAATTACTTGTAAAACAAAGTTGAAACCAAAAAAAAAAAATCCTGAAATTCCAGAATGGAATAATGATTACAAAACAAAAGCCTCAATGACTTGTATAGTATAATCCCTCATCCTGCATGTCCAGTACTCTGGGGGTTCTTGTCCTTCACCTCTCATGCATTTGGCCACAAGTTGTCATCACACTGTATGTCTTCTGTGGTGATGATGCATCTTGGATTAACACAGGACACCTGGGTAGGCTTTCAGGTGAAATTGCAATTGGCTGTTTTGAATGATTATTATTTCACTTTATTGTATTGTAAATATTCTGCTAGAGTTTTTCAAGGTCATTGCAGAAGTGCACAGAATATATCATCATTATGTTTTGAATGTGTTTTTATCAGTTTTGTCAACACTGTGCTAGAAATATACATTGTTTTGCAGGTGATGGGTAATGAGGGATGAGTTCATGGACTTTGGTAGATGTGGTCATGAATGTCTTTTGTGTGAAAGCAATGAAAACGGGTTAAATTTGGTCCACACAAACCTCTGTTTTACCAACTGTATGAAATCTTGATCGGTGCATGTTAGCAACTGACAAAAACATTTGCTGCACTGGCTGGTGTATTTTTAGGAAGAAAATTTTTAGTCAAGAATAACATCAGCCTAAACTCACAAGTACAGTCACATTTTATTAGAACATCTATTGCTCCTGCTCCCAATTTATAGTGTTTATTACAGAGGATATTGTTCTTTCTACTGAAAAAATTCCAGCAGTTGTGTCCTTTAGTCCTCCCAAAATCTGTGACATGCCTTTACACCTGACACCACGGACCAAAGCACAAGGTGGCGTTTATCCACCACTACTTTATAATTTTGGCCGGTAAGAGGGATGCTTCAGGTTGTATGAATGAAACATGAGCTGTTAAAGGACATTAAAAAATCTTTCACAACTCTGGGTCTATAAATTCTTGATGACTGTGAGATGCTCTTATAGGAATTAAATGGCTTAAAACAGCTGAGGCACATCGCTTGGACAATCTGACAGAGCTGTTGGGGGTGTGGGAGTTCCTGTGTTCAGTGGTGCGTGTCAGGGTTCAGACAGATGAATTATTTTTTTAAATTCATAATGGGTGTGTTCTCAGTTGCTCTTTAAGCTAGGCAGCTAGCTGAACGGTCTGGTGCTTAGTAAGTTTAGCTACCAGTCTTTTCATTGTCATTGATACATTGTTATTATTAAGGGAGTAGGTCAGTGATTGATGTGTGCCAAGATTAAGAAAGAGCTAAAAAAAAATACAATCGCCAAGCAAAAGATAAGATTTTCAGATAAATGTAGTTTTTTTCCATGGATGTTAAAGGAAATATCTAAAGCTTTGTAAATGATCTAGCTAACTTGTATATTTAATATGCTCACTTCAAGACTCCATACAAAGGTCTGCCCTGATACAGTTGTTTTTCTGTTACTGGCATCACATCCACTGCTCCAAGTATCTCTCTTACATAAGTATCCCCAGTCTGTGGCTCCTCAATGACCCATATCCACTTCCCCACCACATGTGGCAGCATTTAGTTGTGACATGGATTATTACAGTACAGTGAAATTCTTGATTTCATAGCAATTATGCATAAGAAATCTCCCAAAACAAATTACAGTACAAACAAAAGCAATTACAGTACTTTATCTTGCACTTTGCAATATTCAGTAATGGTCATAAGTAAAAATTTTTTGTCCTCCCAGCAGTGGGTCTTTGAAGAAAACAGATGTTGGTCAGGAAATCTACTTCTGTTCAGATCATACTTTAAATGGCTGCGATCAGCCTCTCGTGCATTTTGCAAGTGCTAGGTTGAGCTCTTGTTGTGAAATGAATTCGCATTGTCTGTGAGGTTTCCAGTAACGGTGCATGTATGGGGAGCTAAACGCTCACACCAGGATACAGCAGGTTGAATATAAAGGAAGTTCACAGGTGCACTGAATCAGCCCTCGGATGAACATGCACACAGACAGGGAGGCCTATGGGTAAGCAGGAAGGCAAGGTTTGAACATTAATGCAAGGGGAACTCAAATGATAAGTTTACAGTTTGGATTTGGAAAATACAAATTTGAGCTTGACTCTAATATATAGCATCACTATCAAATTTGACTTTTTTTTTTTTGGATTTTGAGTTAGGGGTGTCACGTTTCATTTGAATTTTGAACATTCATTCAAATGTAGTTAAACTATTTGAACTGTGATGACATGTTTGAATCAAACCATGTATGTTATGTCAAGTGATTGATGATATTTGCCTTGTGGTTCATCAGAGGATGTTCTTAAAATTCACAGTCAGCTTGGCCAGTTACAGTCCTGTTGACCTCTCAGTACAGTAAGCTAGTGACATTATATTTGCAAAGACAACACGCGGGATAGTAGCGAGAATAGTTGTGCTGATCTGACAATAACAACACTGGAGCAATGTCAAGCTAAATGGTTCGCTGACTCAACAAAAAACCAGATGCCTGCTCAACATTAACACACCTGAGAACTCACCTGCAATCTTGCTACCCAGGTGAGGCACCAAAGTTAACGCTACCACAGACGAGCAGAGCCGCGTCTGTCCTACTGCCTCACCTCCTGTATTACCTCTGCAGCATGTCGTGATATCTTGACTAAGCTGTCCTGAAGCAGCACACGAATCAGTCAAAGCAGCAAGGGGTACTGACTAAAATTTTTTTATTTAATATTTAGGCCCAAGTCAAAAATTGCTTTGATGGGTGAGGCTTGTGTTTAAATTAATTTGAACAAATTACGTGTCGGTTTGAACCTCGTTTGAATGTGAGTTTTGGAAAAAGTGAGTAGCATTCTGAATATTGTACTGGTTTAGTACTCAGCTAGAGTAATCGCCCACAGTAGCAGTAAGTGGAAAGGTATGCCCTGGGTTTTATCTCATAAGTGGGGTGGAGCCAATCCCAGTCTACATTGGGCGAGAGGCAGGGTACACCCTGGACAGGTTGCCAGTCTAGAGACAGACGCACACACACTCACTCCTATGGACAATTTAGAGTCGCCAGTCAACCTAAACTGAATGGCTTTGCTCTGTGGGAGGAAGCCGAAGTACCCAGAGAGAACAAACGCAGGCACAGGGAGAACATGCAGACTCCACACAGAAAGGCCCCAGTTGGGATTTGAACCTAGAACTTGGGTGTGTGATGTATATCATGAACAGTAATATCTTAATTGTTGGTGTGTGATGTATATCATGAACAGTAATATCTTAATTGTTGGTGTAACAATGTGTTGGCTGCCATTATCAAGTATGTCAGTCTCCAAAAAACAAGCTTTGAGTGTCCGCACATTGAGTGCATCTTGTAGCCTAATAGGTCAGATTACTGAGTGTGTACACTGAAAGTGCACAGTGTGTATATGGTCATGCACCACAAGCTAAACTAGCGGAGCCTCCTAAAAATGCATTAGCAAAGTTAAAAATGAGTGGGCAAAGTGCTAGGAGACAAAATACAGACACCACCAGCCTCGCAGTCTACGCCGCTATGTTTAATTGCTAGATATGGATCACTCAAGTAGATCTGGTTTTGAAAAGACAGATGTTGCTCAAAAGACAACAGTCTGCAAACTGTCAGAAATTGGTTGCAGTTAAAGATGGCTCGGTTCTTGTTTCACCATCTGCGAACTAACCATCATGGACAGTATAAAGAATATAAAAAGCTTCAAGGTATCAGCAAAAAATACACTTGGCAAACATTTGCAGAGGTACTTGTGGTACTTGAATGCTTCATTTTTAAATAAGACTGGTTTCCCTAAATAGTTTTTTTTGTTTGTTTTAAAAGTCATAAAGCTAGAGAGCTAAAGCTGGACCGAAGTTAAAAGCGGACACCCCTCTGTCCACTGCATCACACACCAGTTGGCCTTTGAAATGAGCCAAGCTGCTGACAGTATCCCCTGCATAAGAAAAGATTGCATCATTCAGTCTGTGTGGTCTGGCTGCAGGACAAGGAGAAAAGAGGATCATACTATGAGGTGGCCTTCTATTCAGTGGGAAAGGATATCTTAAAGAATATTGACTTAAGTCTGTCTGCAGGGATTTTGGCTGTCTTCACTGTGTCAATCCTGTTTTAATGCAGTGAAATGCCATCTCTTAAAAAATACTTTCAAAAGCACCTAAATTGACCTCTCCTGCAGTTGTCCTTCATTTATGTCAGTTGTTGAAGTGTTCAGAACATTATTAAAACATTTCTGTGGAACCCATTGACTATATACATAAAAGCTGGACAAACCCACCGTGACGCCACCCATTGGTTTTCTGATGAGCAGGTTTGAACCTGAAGTCTGGCCGTCACCATCTTGATAGAGTTCACTCCGCCTGCTACGGCTAATCCAAAAAAGGGTAAAAAGGTGGAGGGTAACTGGAGCCGGCTAAACAGTTAGCAGCTAGCAGTCTATGGCTGCACCCTCACGCCTGTCACTCAAAGTGGACACGCCCTTAACTATGCATAACTTTTAGTCTCTATATAATTTACACAGGTGAGTTATATAAAAATTCAGCCCACACCTACTGTATATCAGAGTGATACTGAGATGACCGTAAAAGTAAGGCTTTAAGTCAGTAACTTGTTGAATATTTTTGAACATATAAATTAAAAACATAAATTTTAGATTCTTTGTATAACTTTAACAATGGAGATAAGATGTTTGTGTTTTAAAAGTTTTTGATGAAAAGGCTTTGACCAGTAACAAGAATGCATCATGGTTTTATAGCCCCCTCGAATGAAAGCACTGACCCCCATAGAATAGTGCTATAGGCCAGAGTTAAGTATCGTTCAGACTGTGGTTTCTTTGTTGAATTTAAAAAGAAAACAATAGCAAATCTAAACTTTGTTTTTGGTTTGTTTTTCTGAATTCAGTTCAATTCAGTTTTATTTGTGTAACACCAAATAACAAAAGTCATCTCAGGACACTTTACAAAGTAAGGTCTAGACCTTACTGTTATCAATATTATTACATAGGGAAAACCCAACAAATCCCCCTTGAGCAAGCACTTGGCGACAGTGGGGAGGAAAAACTCCCTTTAACGGAAGAAACCTCCGACAGACCCCGGCTCTTGGTGGGCGGCCTTCTGCCTCGACCGGTTGGGGTGAGTGGATAGAGGAGAGACAAAAGAAAAAAAGCAACAAGACACAACAATCAAACACTGATCAGGTCGATGTGGCCGGTGACTGCT
>NW_018128129.1:486667-487830 GCF_001952655.1 Monopterus albus
GCAGCAGGGAAGTGCTTGTTACGTTGTATAGTATTTGGGATTTTGGCTTTATAGACGTTGCTGCTTTAACTGACTGATAAGACGTCTGTGTTTATGTATAAAGCCAGGAACAATTTATTACCTGGTGGAATTCAAAAACTATTTAATGAAAGGGAAGGGGGATACAATTTAAGGGGTCAGTTAAATTATAAAATTCATGCTATATGTACAACCAAAAAAAGATTTTGTATTTCCATAAGTGGGGTAAATCTATGGAGTAATTTAAGTGTGGACATAAAAAATAGTAATAGAATTGGTGAGTTTAAACATAAATATAAAGGTATGTGTCAATCAAGATATGGGCAAGAACAGGCGTAACGATTAATCAGGTGTAACATTGTGGGTGTGGTGTATGAATGTTAACACTTTGTAATAATTCTTTAGTATATTACTTGTGTGGTGTAGAAGATAATTATTTAAGAATGTAATTATGTAAGAATGTTAACACTCTGTTATAATTTTTTAGTATATTACTTGTGTGGTGTAGAAGAGAATTATTTATGTAGAGATACTGCTTGCAAACCAATGATGGTAAGATGATGTCATGGGGTAGGACTGGATAAGTCTGACTTCTTTCTACTCCATTCAAGCATGTACTAGGTATAAGCAAATTGATATTGCATTAGCGTTTGTTGGATATGTGTAAAATTATGTGTGTTGACATATCAACTGTCTTTACATGCTTGAAAGAATAAATCAAATCAAATCAAATCAAAATGTCCTCTGGTGATGGCAGGAGGTGACCAATAATGTCCTGAACAGTGTTAATAGCTCTCTGGAGTGCCTTTTAGTCAGACAGAACAGTTTGCATACCAGGTGTTAATGTAGTATGTTAAAACACTCTCTGTGGGGCAATGATAGAAAGGTATGAGCAACTGCTTGGACAGATTGACTTTCTTTAAGGCCCTCAGAAAGTAAAGCCGCTTCTCTGCCTTCCCTACCAGTGCCATGGTATTTGTTGACCGTGTGAGCTCCTCTGTGATGTTAATCCCCTGGAACTTAAAGGTGGAGACCCTTTCCACCATATCTCCATTGATATTGATGTTCAAAGACAGATGGTCCTCCTGATGTCTCCTGAAGCCAATTATGACTTCTTTAGTTTTTTGTGTATTCAGCTCCAGGTT
>NW_018128129.1:487902-498978 GCF_001952655.1 Monopterus albus
TATATATATATGTGTCTTCTTTTTTTAAAAGACAGCAGCATTACATTATTTCAAGTATGACAGGAACCCTGATGAGAAGACATAAAAATGATCCATCCTATATGGAAAAGAAAAACAAAATTAGTGACAAAATTCATTAGTTGATCAGTACATTTTCTGACATTACTAAGCCTCTAAATATCCCATAAAGGGGTCCTTATTTGTAGTTCTGTTGTTTTCAGGCTATGGAGTCAGGATAGTGACTTTAAATGTTGGAATTGAAAAAAAAAAGGCATTGAAAACAAAACCTGGACTGACAAAGGAAACAGTGGCACTGAAAGATAAATGTAATTATTTCATTTTTGATTAACGTTGTTTATACAGTATTTTGATGTTTTTCATTGCCAATCTTCAGATTTCTTTTCTTGATCTCTGTTATTTTTCAGTGGCACAGTTCTTTTATGCTGACAATTTTTGTTTGTTTCAGTTCTCAGTTTTCTGTTTGTCTTTTGGCGTGCAGGGGAGGGGCTAAGGAGAAAGTGAAATCCTCCAGAGAGTCGGGGATCATTCAGGAGAGAGCCTGAACTCAACTGGAGCTCTCAAACAACAGTTCTGATCTTCAGTTCCAGAATTTAAAGTCACTGTCCTTGCTCCATACTTCACCCATCTGATTATCCTTTGTGTATATGTCACAGTCAGACACGTTGACAGAAGGAAGTAAAAAATGACAGCTAGGCAGAAAGGAAGCTATCAGAGTGTGCCCTATACTACACTCTGATTTATTGTTTACTGTTGTTTTTTATTTTTTATATTTTATTTTTTTTGCTGTTTTGTAGACGCTCCCTGGACATGCACGTGCAGGAGAACAGAGGTTGGCAGGTGTTCCTTGTATTCTCTGTTTTTGCCATCAGCTGTGATGACTCATGCTTGTCATTGTCATTCTGCTTTCTCTGTCCCCGTCACTTCTGTTTTTCTTTTCAGGTTTCCTAAATATATCCAGCTGTAGAATGTGGGTTTTTACAGTTCTGTTGTTTTCTGTTCATGTTAAAATCATTTGAGCAAAGAAAGAAGAATATTGCAGATTCACTGAATGATGCTTGAAAGGTTGTTAGGTTTCACGTGGCAAATAGATACAGTATTTGTCAAATAGATGCAGTTGCATAATTTCCTGTTTTTAAAAAAGCACTTCTGAAGTTGGCTTCATGGAAAAAATGATGAAACAAACAACAATAGTGAGTTTGTTTCAGCAGGGCTGCAGAGAAAGCATGCATTTCAAGTTGTACTTCTTGAAAACTTAAAGATATAGAGAGGTGGTTGGTGTAAGAGGGTGACACAAAGGTTTTCAGTGTCTTGGGCGTGGGATTTTCAGAGGAGACGCATTAGGTTAATTATGTTTATCAACTATGTAATCAGATGATTCAGCCTGATTTGGATGAAATGGCTCAGAAGAAAACAAAAGGCTTTGTTGCTTCTGACACCGCTCTCCAACTAATGTTGGATCGAGACTAAAGTAGATTCCTCCCTGTGCCTTAATTGTAGATTTGTGTCAACTAAACCTTGTACTGAAATCTGCTTTGCTGTGGAAAATGAAAATCTGAACCAAACTGCAAATCTGTGTTGGTTTATAACAAGCACATTTGGAACTTTAGCAAAGATTTTTGGGTTTGTTGGAATGTGTTCGAAAAGCTATGTCAGTGATTTGTTTGCATGTGTGGTTATTGGCTCTAGGCTCAGATGCATGTGGTTTTTATAAAGCCTGTGACAAAGTGTGTACTAAATGTGTTAAAGCCCATTAATGTCTTTGTGTCTGGGGTGCGTTGTACATGCTCAAATGATTGACATTAAATGGATGTGGTATTTAGTTACAGCTTGATTCTGATGAAACAGCAAAGCCTATAACGATGCAAGCAGTATTACATTTGAAATAATACAACGCACACACACTTGTTGCTTTCTAAATAAAGGCATGCTGATAGGCTGAAGAGTGATCGGGGGCGTGACTGGTGAGAACATCACCATCAGTAAATGTGACACTGTGATTGAAAAGTGTGACATGAAAGAAATGTGTTACAGGGAAAATGCCAAGTAAAAAAAAAGTATTTCTGAATTTAATACTGTGTAGTTTGAGCAGTGATGTAGCATAAATAATAAATACATTGTGTGAGTGGGGCCTGAGTCTTAATTTGAAAGTTTAGCAGTGCACTCTAAACTTACTTAACCTCCAAGGTTGACTGTTTTTAATTGGCATTTCAGCATAAACAACCTGGAACTAATGTGTGTTGTATTTCAGCTGAAAAGAATGAGTTCTTTGACATTTCTCTAAGAGGGATCCCTGTGGTCTGGAAAACACTGCTGTTGATCAGAGAGGCTACTGTGCAGCATACAAATTTAAAGTTCAGTCAAGAGAGAAAACTATGCATCAGTTCCCAGGAAGGCAAATACGGTGCACACAGAGATAAAGGTGTGGCAGTCAGAAGGAGTGTTTTTCTATTATAAAAGACAAGCCGGGGTAGCAGCCAGATTTTTAAGTTGTCTTACAACAATTTGACCTTTTTATGTTTTCAGTTTGATTTTTTCTTCCGTGAGTTGTTGTCTGTTGATTGAAGGGACATTTGGTTGACTTCCTGATACCTAAACCTCAACCACAGGCCATTACCATGCATCTTTGTGCTGCAAAACCAGAATTTGTAAAGCAAAAAACAAAAAAAACTAAACAAACAAAACTCTTGCATAATGCCAGGCAAATGTACAGAATATCTTTGATACAAGTGAAGGCAACAAAGTGACAAAATAGTATTGTGTCAGTGGAAAGTATGCCCAGTGTGCATACACTATCTGTATCCTTCCTTTAGTAACCTAATCCTCCTCTGGCCTTGGTAGCAGAAATGCTGTTACTTTTCACTGTCTCAGTGAACAGCATAATGCAGCCTTGGGTAGCTGATATCTCAAGGTGAACACTAAAGTCATCATTTTTAAGCCACACTGTCAGCGTAGCTCAGGGGAGGGCAGTGTTGCTGGTCAGTACACTACATTAGCCCACACTGAAATGTATGAAATCGGAGATGAAAACTTGTCATCGTTCTGCATAATTTGCCATTTTTATTGCCAAATTGGTCATCCACATGAATCGAGCAGAAACTGGCTTTCCAGCCGCTATTAAAACTCGAAGGCGGAGAAGACGAGTGGTTGTATTTACACATTTTCCCTGCCAATGTACACCAGCTTCACCCTGTGTTAACAGTGATGGTGATGTGCAAGTAAACTTTAGATCAGAGAGATTATGTAGGTACACCAGTGTGAGTGACTAGAGTTCTGACAGCTGTAGCCAAAGTCCGCTGAAAAGGAATCATCAGAGTGAATCTGTGGTTCTTTAGTTCCAGCAGTTCCTAACAGAGTGAGATGCATTCTTTATTAAAAACATCAGCTGATCTCGCAGTCAGATTCTCCCAGATAAAATTTTAATCTTATCATTTCAGAAAATCAAGCGGATCTACTTTTAGTTCTGAAGAAGCACCTTCAGTATTTGGAGCAAATGCACTGTAGCAACTGGAAGATAAGGTGTTGTCACAGTCAGGAGGCTGTTAATATGTAAATACATCTTTGATATCTTCAGCTATGCTCTCTCCCTCCCTCTCTTTCTACATATATATATCTATATGTATATAATGTGTGTGTAAAACCTAAGCACCTTTGGAACATTGACAACAAATTAAGGCAGATTTTTAGTTTTATTTTCGTTTTTGTAACTTTCATAAGCTGAAGAGTAAACAAATCAGTTTAAGAGTGCTGAAAGGATTCAGTTTGGATAGTTAGTGTACATTACCTGTGCCTCTAATTTTTTTTTCGGTCAGAGACACTAGTTGGCCAGAAAATAGCAGTGTAGAGCCCTGTGCACATTTTAATTATAGATGCACTGATTGATTGACTGGAGATTGGAAATGGCTGGTTTTCAGCGTGATTGGCCTCAACCGGTGGCTGATTTTGATGTCATTCACTCATCGGATATCAGACGGACAGGGCCGATCCACTTGCCGATCTGTATTCCAGTCCACAGCTTTTGCTGGACCATGAACCAGCCGTAGCCTAACCAGATGAGCAAAAGACATTAGCTGTTGGTTTGACTAAAATGTTTGTTTGGAGATACCGTATTTTAGTCTGAAACACCGAAAAGCAAGACATTTACTTGTAATGTGTGTAAAACCAGTGTGCTGAGGGGTGGAAGTACGATTGTGTTGTCCACTTTGGCAAATTTGTCAGCATGGTTCAAGTAAAATTTAAATTAAATTATTTTTACTTTTCCACAGAGAGTGTTGTATGCGAACTACCACTGCATTCACATTAAGGCATGTATTGTGAAGCACATGCAAGAAATGCCGAGTTACTATCCACAGTAGCTGTACATGAACGCTGACGTACCACTGTAAATAAATGGGGCAGAAGAAACCACAATGCACATCCTGCCTGTGACAGTGTTCACTGAGTGAGCCACAGACTGTGGCAAATCATAAGTAAAGCAGTATTATGCAGAAAGGAACTGCTGTCGTAATGATGAATCTGTTGCAGTGGGTGGCTACAAGTGCACACAGCCTTGCATTCAGCTGTACCGTGACCTTATGTTAGGCCTTTTCCACCAGAGGACCTTTCCCCGAGGAGCAGGAACTGTTTTTGGAACGTAGTTCCTCTACCTGCATTTCCACCAGAGAGGAGCCATGGTCTAAATTTTGATTAGGGCCATAGTTTTACTCCCTGAAAACTAAATAGTCAGTAGTCAGGGGGTAGTACTTTCTGAAGGTCCAAGAACTACTGGGACGAGGCCGCAGTGCTGACTCTCACTGACTGGTACAGGGCTCTAATGTGTGAGCATTTCACTTAGTAAAAATCAGTGTGCGCCGATGTTAAAAAAGATTCTGAGTTTCTTGGATTCTCAGTTTGTATGGAGCGTTTTGTTAGTAGGCCTACACCAAGAGACCTGTGAGTGAAATTAGTGGATTGGGAAATATGGTTTTGATGTGTGTGGAACAGCTTCTTCTGGTGTTTGACCTCAGCTCCTCCTCCACACACAGGGCGCAGTAGGCAGAGGCTGCGGAGGAGACTTTGATATCGGCTGAAGTGAAACATTACTCTGTTAACAGTGACTACGCTTATTTAACAGAGCTACTTACTTAATGACTTAATACTTACTGTTTTCCTTGTAGCTGTGTTTCGCTGTGTCAGCCAGTGGCTGTAATGCTTGCTGCCTGACAACTTCATTGTTAGGTCAAGACTGGAAACCAGAAAGTCTCTGTTGTTCACCAAGAGTTTCACAATGTTAACTTCCCCTAAAATCATAAGATCACATTCTTATGCTCGGCTTAGTAAAACATAAATGATTGTGCCTTTAAAGGTGCTGAGAGGTGTAGTTTTGAATATTGAACATGAGTGATGGGTTTAATCATGTGATGTCTGTGTTTGGCAAGATTTGCAGGTTTAGCAATGTGGCGTGGAAGTTTTACTTCGCAGACATGACAGAAACCAAGAATGACCTTTGCAGTTATTAAAAATCACAGCAAATAAAAGTTGTTTGGCAGGAAAGTCTTTCCTTGTCATAGATCCATGACAGTCTCTGATTAACAAGAATAACAGGGTTTAAGTGACTCTTCCACATTGTTGTTGGTCTTGGCAGCTGCTGTCACTTATCGTCCCCATTGCATTAAAAATAACTAACTAAATGGAACTAGATTTGTTTAAAAATCACATTTCATCATTCATCTCACTTGCTTTGAATAGCCTATGAATGATAGTAGTGCAGGTGCTTTGTCATTGGATTCTATTACTTTGAATATTCATATTAAAGGCTCTTGAATGCAGAGATACTCTAAGTGTTTGTTGGTGATTCTTTGAAACTGTGTTCCTTGCAGGGAAGCCCCACAGATACCGACAGTAGTAGAGTACTGAATCATATGTCTGAGGAACGGAACTAAGTCACAGGTGCCCTTAGTCATTTGTCTTTTCCCACGTGACTCCATCTGCTTTCTTTGACCTGTATATACAGAAGATGTTAAGAGCAGATGACCTTGTGGGCTGTCTTTATACTGACACACACTTTCTTCACTGAGCAGTTCATCACCAGCAACATTTTAACACAGATATGTCATCTATTCAGTGTGTGGCTGTGTTGTAACAAATGTTTCAAAGCAGCTGCACAAACATGGCAGCAAGGGGAAGCCTGAAAGTGAAATGCACGGGATCAAGCTGTGCAGCCTGGCCTCATTTTTACCAGAGTTTCCCATCCTCAGAAATAAATGGCACAGGTCGCCAAAGTTTTCATGTGACTTGCAGTAAAAAGGGTTATGCATCAGACACAAACTGGCTGAACTGCTGTAACTGTGCCAGGATCTGCAGTGAAATAAACTGTTATATCATGATAATCAACCACTGACTCCACTACAGCTGAGCTTTTCTTTATCTAATATGAACTCTACACTATCTACAGAATGCATATGTGGGACTCCTCTGATGTTTCATTAGGTTTTCCCAAAGTCCTTACCTCCTGCAATTTTTTTTATTTATTTCTTGATTTAAAAAAATGCTGCACATCGTTCTTATTCAATACATGATTATTACTTTTACTACTATTTAGTCTTTTTTTTTCTCACCAACTGAAACAAGTCCTTAGCAATGAATAGTAAAGCCTGTCATCTTATAGAAGCTGGCACTGAAAATACCATTATGGATTTGTAGTAGTGTTCATAATATTCTTTTGATTTTAGTGAAAATGTTGCCGGTTTTTGACTGGGTTCATATTTACCCCAGTGGACATTTTGGTCCCTTTATTTTAAATGAGACAGCGACTGGTTTATAATTTTTGTCAAAATAAGGTATTGAAAACAGAGGACTTAAGTGGACAAATCACGAATTTGGGGACGTGAGACCTGACAGAGTTTTAATAAACTGTTTCAATGTTTCATTTGTAAACAGCAGTGACTTATGACTTCATCTGGATTTTACCCTTTTGACTTTAAATGATTTGGTATCCTCCCCAAGCCTAAAACTGAAATTGTCAGGAATACGTGTGCCATGAGTCATTTTTAAATTAATGGCTATACTTTTAATAAGCTCCCTCCTGCCGCCAATCACACTGTGTAAGCAGAGAACAGATGGTACCTTGGACTGTCATGTTTGGACATACTGTAAAAGACACGCTGTAGTCAACAAAACATGGACTCTAACATGCAAAATGTGACTTTAACATCACAGATGGAGGTGCAACAACTTCCATCTTAATTTGACACTTGATGCTACACAGAGAACACTAAGTTGGGGTTAATGGCAATGTTGTGTGGCCAGCTAGCACTACATGGTTAAAGCTGCAGTAATCAAAATTAGCATAACAACATTTAGCTGACAGCATGTAATGTGAAAGGGGGCTGCCTATAGTGGTGAACATATTGAGAGTTTTCACCCAAACCTGCAGTTCTGCTTGACAGAGTTTTATCTTGTTTTACCACCCGGAACTTTACTTTTGTGGTTCACTAACTTTGCTTCCAGCTGCAGCAAGCAGGTGTTTTGAGGAAACAGAGCGGCAGCACACGGACATACTTTGTTGCTCTCTAAATATTTCTATTGGTGTAAAACCTAATATTTTAAATAATTTGTGGGAATTAAGAGTTACTGTCAGGGATTAGTTGCAAGGAACTTTAGCCCTGTTAGTTTTGATAGATGTAATGTAAAAACCAAATTAATCAATTCTCTTTTTCCATCTGACAGGTCATCACCTATTTTGACATGATTTGCACCTCTTTGTTAGCAACAGCAACCCTTTGTTTAGTCTCTTTCTATCCTACAATGTATCACTCTAACTGTTTCATGGATCTTTTCCGCTTAATTTAGGCACGTTGTATAACTCGTCACTTGTATATCTATGATACCCTGGCGCATCTTCTCAAATGTAACACCAGAGGGGTTTTTTTTCTTCTTCCCCACCACATGGAGGCATTCAAACCTAAAACTCATCACGATGGACGATAGGTGATAGTAATGTACCTATACATTGCTTTACCAACCATAGATTGTAGTAAGAAGAAGAAATGGAAACATTTTGTATTTCTCCTAGACAGATCATTTTTATCAAGGCATGTACAATCGCCAAATATACTGTATATGTGTTTATGTCACCCATTCGAGGGTGCTTACACCATGGTAGGCTAATTGTCTAGTAAAATGTTAACCTCTACAAAGTGTTGCATAACAGCACCACAGGCAAATCATTAAAGAGCCTTTCCCAATGGTGAATTATCATCTTAGACATGACCTAAAGCTCAAAAAATGAGGTGTACATATGCTCTAGTACTTACATGCAGAAGCAACTCGTTTTATAGAAGCCTCACAAACTCTCGCTTGTGAGACTTTTTTTTTCTAAAAAATTAAAGTCTTACATGATAGTTTTAGCATTTTCTTGAATGGGCATAAAATCCAGGCAGTTGCGCATTCATATGAGCTTGCCTGACATCCACCTGTGCCATTGTAAGAGCAGAATTTTTCGACTGTGTGCAGTTTTGTGGATATATTTTACCTCCTGCCTCTGCACTGTGACCAGAGAATGTGGCGAAAAATACAGGGCCTGAGGTTACTGCATGTCCGGGAATATTCCTGTACAGGGACAGGCTGTTTTACAAGCAGCCGGACAGGGAAGCCCCTCACGGCAGTGAATGATCAGCTCATCATTGCTGGATTCCCCGGAGCACAGTACCGGTTTGTTTTGACTGCTTGAGGCCAGTGTGTCTGTTGCATGTGATGTGATGCTGGTTAACGAGAGAATTCTAATGATCATTGAATTTCACTACTTTGGGAGTGTGTGTGGTTGTGTGGGGGAAGACACAGCTGTGGGACTTACTGGCCTTGGAGCTACTTGAAAGGGAGTGATGTTTCCACTACTTGGTGGGACTTAACGGTAAGTTTAAAACAAAAAAATTTGCATGTTGCATGTCTTTTAATGCATTTTTCTGTAACGTGAGAGAATTGTTGTAAGGCTGGAGAAGTTACTATGTCTGCATTATGCCAGTTAAAATATGGGGTTTTTCAACTACCCTACCTTCTCTCTCTCTCTACCTTCGTTTAGAGTGTTGCACATCTCTTTTCATCAGTACATGTACTGTTGTTTACCTATCTATGGATGAGAAATTCAAATTAATTAATGCTGTTGCAGTTTGTTGTGCTGTCCACTTGAGTTATGATGGGTGCAAAGCTAATCTAGAAGTACCCAAGATTAAACATTAAATGGCTGGAAATGAGCAAAGTGAGCATGCCATAGCCACTTTAACATTGCAGGTTTTATTCACAGTAAAATTAACAGAAGATGGCTAGTGTCTATAAAGGTCTGGATACTGAATAATGCTGTGGTGTCAGGTATTGGACAGTGAGCATTAAACGTTAAATTATGCATGCAGGTAGGCCCGTAAATCACTTACTTAACACCTTACTTTGACAGAAGCGGGATTCTTATACGTTTTGACTTCCATTCTTCAAGATATATCACAAATAGATTTGAATGCAATAGTTTGCTAACAATTTAGCTGAATATAAACTTTTAAAGCAATGTCTGTGTAATGTGTGCAAGTTGTTCAACTGCACTTAAGTGGCCAAAAAAATAAATAAAGGCCGTGACCAGTCTTGTCATTCTGGACTTAATAGGTCAAGACTTTTGACTTGCCAACAGTGATTTTGCCCCACCTTTGACAAAGTATCTGAACCTCAGGCACAGTATCTTATCAGCACTGTTAGCAACAAAGCTCAAAGACACCTTTTTTTTCTTTTTCACAAAAACTGTTCCATCAGCAAATCTGCAAAACGTCATGTACTCAGGTTTATATTCCAGATTGATTCAGTTCATGATTAATACAAAATGGATAGCATTGGGCCTGGTGCCAGTTTACACACTACCTGTGCCTATAGCAAAACCTGTAGTTGTGTGGCCTAATGTAATCCTGTTATAATCGGGAGTGGATTTATGTATAGTATGAGGTGGATATAAACCCCCTGGCAGTCAGTGTGGAGCTGCACTGTGTTTTCATGCTTCAGGGAAAGTTGAAAAATGCTCTCAGGCTTGAATAGAATTGAATTATTCATGGAGATAGAGGGAGAAGAGCTGTAAAAGCCTTCATCTTCACTTTTCTGCCCTTGGCTTTGGTGCTCTGTGGAGTGATGGGGTGAGTTGGGGTAAGACAGCATGTGATTATACTTGTATCAATACCTCATAAACTGGCAAGGGAGGACCATGTGGGGAGGTAGGCTGTGCTAATTGGGTATGCCAATTGCCGTTTCCTTGTAGCTTCCCATTCAGACCACATATTTTTGGCCCATATTGAAACATCTGTTTTGTATTTTGCTTTACTCACTGTGTTGGTAGTCATGTTGACACTCTCATACAGTATATACTAGAGCTGTCATGGCTGTCAGCAGGCTGTAGCTTAAAATCAGGAAAAGTAGCAACTATGTAATGCTCACAGCATGGCGAAAAATTGCCAGTAAGCTGCAGAACCTAGTTTTATGGATGAACATGTTCAACACTGGAAGGTATAACACCCAAAGTGCTAAAAATGGTCCCCAACAAAAGCATTTTTTCCTTAAGTGGTATTTGCTAAAAATTACATTGTCTGGCTGTTTTCAGAAATCACTGCCCCTTTTTAAAAATGGATCCATATACAGGTGCATCTCAATAAATTATAATATCATGGAAAAGTCCATTTATTTCAGTAATTCATCTCAAATAGTGAAACTCGTGTATTATATAAATTCAGTACACACAAACTGAAGTAGTTTAAGCTGTTGGGTCTTTTAATTGTGATGATTTTGGCCCACGTTCAACAAAAACCCACCAATTCACTATCTCAATAAATTAGAATACCTCATAAGACCTATAAAAAAACATTTTTAGTGAATTGTTGGCCTTCTGGAAAGTATGTTCATTTACTGTATATGTACTCAGTACTTGGTAGGGGCTCCCTTTGCTTTAATTACTGCCTCAGTTCGGTGTGGCATGGAGGTGATCAGTCTGTGGCACTGCTGAGGTGGTATGGAAGCCCAGGTTTCTTTGACAGTGGCCTTCAGCTCATCTGCATT
>NW_018128129.1:499525-516013 GCF_001952655.1 Monopterus albus
ATACAGCACTCTGTGAACAGCCAGCTTCTTTGGCAATGAATGTTTGTGGCTTACCCTCCTTGTGAAGGGTGTCACTGATTGTCTACAGAACAACTGTCAGATCAGCAGTCTTCCCCATGATTGTGTAGCCTAGTGAACCAAACTGAGTGACCATTTTGAAGGCTCAGGACACCTTTGCAGGTGTTTTGAGTCAAGCTGAGTGGCATGTCACCATATTCTAATTTATTGAGATAGTGAATTGGTGGGTTTTTGTTAAATGTGAGCAAAATCATCACAATTAAAAGACCCAAGGCTTAAACTACTTCAGTCTGTGTGTACTGAATTTATATAATACACAAGTTTCACTATTTGAGATGAATTACTGAAATAAATGGACTTTTCCACGATATTCTAATTTATTGAGATGCACCTCTATGTGTGATTGGTATTTTAAAGATTTCTTTGTAATGAATACAGATTTTGTAAGGTATTGAGAAGCAACCAGTGCAATTGATGGTTTTAGTATTTTCATGGTATTTTTTTTAACAATTGGAAAACATTGCAGGCTTTATTCGTTAATAAGTTTGGATCATGCAGTGCATCCTGAATAATGACTTAAGTCTGTTTAACACTGTGGTGTTAACAGTAGACCAAAGAGCTAAGAGTATGCATGTGGTGCAAGTTTCCCTCTTGCTGCATTTGTTTGGCCATTCCAAACTGGTGAGTGTGGAAGGGACAGACGCATAAAGGTTTAGACAAGGCTGCATTTCAAGTCATTTTTGTTCTGTATCTGTGCATTTCATGAGAAGTGGGATGATGAGTAAAACTTGAAATCTGTGAGTTCCAAGTGCAGACTGAGTGTTTTTATTGTAAGTTCTGCCCCTTACTTTTCTAGAACACCAGGCAGAGATATGGTGAAGAGATGGAAAGAAACATCTTGTTTGTAATGAAAAGCCAAGAGATGTCAGTAAATGGTAGAAATATGAAAGCTTGAAAGCTACTAAATTTTGCTGGCTGACCGTGCATTTTTGGGTCAGCTGTGGATTTCTAATGGCCAGGTAGTGTGTTATTTCTGTGGGTAGCAGGCCAAATATACTGTAAATGACACCAAGTTAGTTTGAGATACAGTATGTCTAGTATTTCTATAGTTGGATTTAATGTCATTGCTTTACCATAAGCGTTTGGTTCCAAAGTTCATAAGGTCTGAAGGGTGAGGTTTATAGTACTGAGAGAGATTTACAGTTCTAAACCATGCTCTGCAATTAGAGACACACCCTGGTCTTCTTAAGTAAGCAGTTAGGAGTCTTTTGAAGTCTACCCATCCACTACAATTAAATATGTTCCTGCTTCCTCTGTGGGTTCTTGGAAAGTAGGTGTTCGCTGGCATAGATTATGCAGTTTGAAGAACAGTAGGTACACTAATTAAAACACTGTAGAAACATTCATGCTAAATATTGGAAAGTAGTCAATACCACAGATAATACAGTCCTAAAACTGATTGGTTTCAAAGGGTATTATTTGTTCTACATTGCATAAGACTGGTAGCGCTGGCGAGTAGGTTGGTCAGTCAACTGAGGACAATACCTAGTGGTTTATTTTGTTGATGCCCTCACCTTTCATTTGCCAAGGGTTTCTCTCTGTACCATTAATATCATTAGAATTTATGTTCCCTTTCCCATGAAATTTACTGTGGACCTTCATGCTGAGTGGTTAAGAGCTATACCTACAATGTCCTTGGGTCACTTCCAAGCAGGGATGTGTGTTGAAGCATATCTTTCTTGCTGTTTCCTGTCCATCTCAGTGACCAACTTTCCATTTAAAGCAAAAATGCCCAAAACAGATTAACTGTCCTAGGTCATGAGTGTTTTTGTTCACATGAGCTCAAAAAGAGTGTGCACAATTTGGAGCTTGTAAAATACTGCCCAGCAAAAGACTGGGTAATTGGACTTTCTGACATTATGGTTAAGCTTGCTTTCTGATTGGACAGCAGTTTGATTCAGCTGTTGTGGTTTAATTTGATCTTCACTGTTCCCCACAAAATGTTCTTTCCTATTTAACTGTAAATTGCATGTTTGCACACTTTCACTTTGAGTTTGTGAATGTGTAAAAACATTTATTTACATGTTCACACAATGAGATATACTCTCATGTTTGTCAAGATCAGAATGTTTTGGACACTTTTACCATTCCATAGATGCATCCAGTTATTTAAATACTGGGGTATAATGAACACTTTGTCTCCTTTAGTCTAATAAGGCTTTGGGTTCTTTGTCCCGAGTCCTCTGTCAGTCCTCCTGCACTGGGGCTAGTGTTAAGACTTTGGCTGTGGTGCTCTAAGCTTTGTGGCCCTTGCACCGTCCCACTGCCAACAAGCACAGGAGGTTTCATCACCTCACTGTTTCAAAGGGCCCTTTGGACTCTGCCTATTGTTCAGTGCAGCTCTGTAGTTAGTTCGTTTTCTCCTTTCTCTCCCCTTTACACTGACCATCTGTCATCCTCCCTCATAGTTTCCGTCTTTTATTCCCTCTGTCTTCTTCCTCATCCACTTTCTCTTCTTTTGCAGATGCACTCCGCTCGCTGAAATTATAATACATGGAAATAGCTGACTCTCCTTTGCATGCTCTTATTGCAACCATTTTGTTTTTATATTGGCATCTCCTCTGTGATCTCTGCTCTACTCAGACGGTGCGTAACAAGAAGCCATGAACCAGGATAGGGAAGACCTCCTCCCACTGGGTTTTCTGTGCAAAAATACATCATTGGTTTTACACACAGAGGAACATAGAGTATGCTGTTAGTTATACCATGAAATTATCATCCTCATAATGACATATACATTGTTTTTGAAGTGATATATAAAACATTCTTATTGAAATTACTTTTAGCATAAGGCAGAATGAACATTCGGCTTTCTAAAAGAATACAGACAAAATGTAAAAATATTTTTCTAAGCATGTGTAACCTAAATGTGTTTTCAAGCACATAATAAATGACACAAACATAGGGGGAAGACACTTATATAAGTTTGTCGAAGACAGGATGTTGTGTGGAGGAACAGACATGAGATACTGTGCGAGGTGAAAAAGGAAAGGTGCATGCAGGTGTTTTAATAATAACAGAAATTTAGTTGGTGTGGTTTGGCAGATGATTTGGCCCATTTACCAACATGGTTGGCAGTTGGAGCAGCAGTGACACACACCTCGAGGAACCTGAGTTTGCATCAAAAGTCACACTCCTCCTTGGAGTCATACATATAGCTCATATCTGAACTCACAGACATGATGCACACAATTCTTAGATTGTGTGTGAATTACACTTCCTGAGGACATTGTTGCCCCTGAATTGGTCATGAATAAATATCATAAATCTGTTCAGATGTCATAGAAAAACATTTTACTTCTAACTCCACAATTATCCAGAGAATGTTTCTAAATTTTCTTTAGTATCACAGTAATGGTTCCCTGTACATTCATGGTTACAGTGTAAACAGGAACTAAGAACTAATTCAGTCTACTTTTGGTGCCAGTTTGCCAAAAAGTAACCTAATATAGACTTAAAAATCACTGAATCCATAACATTCCAAGTTTTGTTTACAGCCCTGAAATGATGCGATTTGTGGTTTAAAAAGTATGTCTGTCCCTAAAATGAAAAGACTAGGGACATCTCGATCCAGCTTTTTTATTTATTTTTTGGCCGTGATATGGATGCAGTTCTTTTAATATCAAGTATCTGCCTATACCAATTCTGATTCGATACTTGTACTATTTACCTACAATAAATTTTGATTAAATATCTGACATACTGAATCTGAAATTAATTTGGCACACTGTATTTTTCTGGAGCTTCTTGATCCAAATACTGGATCAGGTCCTGGTTCCAAAATATTATGTTCATTAGCTTAAATTGATATGAATAAAGGAACAACACACACTGAGAACTACAGATTCATTACAGATACTAACTACTACTTCACATTCCTTTCTGAACACAGTTTGTGTAACCAGTCCACTTTAGCTCTCCCTGTTTGACAGTTTAATAACGCTGCATTAACAAAAGGTGGCTGCTGTCGTAGCACCACTGGACAAAAGCATAAAACTTATCATGTCTGTACTGAAAGCATAGCGTGTGCAGCGCATAACGTCTTATGTGCACATCACAGGAGGCTCACGCTCTTGTCTGTACTGGGTGCATGTTCGTTGGTGCATAAGAAGCAACAAAGATACACAGAGGAGCCTACAGAGACACTTTAGAGAAGGGAAAACTATGGTCCTAAACTCTGAAAAGTAGTAGACAGTAAGGAAATCCTGGCTACACTTCATATGTGAAGTGTATCTAACCAACTCTAAAGAGAACCACCATGTTCAATTGGACTGATGTACCGCTGATCATGTGTTTTTACTGTTTTTGCTTGATGTAGTTGTATATTTTGTAGGCGTTCTGGTTGGAACCAGTGAGTTTCTACTGTTCTGGTGGATTCTATGGAGCGTTTTACACGTCTAGCTCTGATTAAATAGACTTGAAGCTAAAAATAGACCTCATGTCCTGGCTATGCAAGTAAAGTGTGAGTGATATGTCAGCCCACATGTGGACAGTGTAGACACTGATTAATATAGCAGCAATATAATGTGACACGTGCGTCTCAAAAACACAACTGAGTCTGCTCAAACACAAGACCCTAGTTCTAAATGAGGATCGGAGTTGGATCAGCTTTATTCTGACCAGTACTGATCCTGTGAAATATGCCTGTGTTTGGTGCTGATACTGATACTCTGTATCAGATCGGGATATCTCTAGAAAAGATTTAAAAAGAATAATAACTACAAAACATGTATAATAATTCATTCATTTTCTACCGCTTAGTCCCTGAATGGGGTCATGGGGGGGGGCTGGAGCCAATCCCAGCCGGCAATCGGGCAAAGGCGGGGTACACCCTGGACAGGTTGCCAATCCATCGCATGGCTAACACAGAGACGAACAACCACACACACGCACACTCCTATAGGCAATTTAGAGACACCAATCAACCTAAGCTGCATGTCTTTGGACTGTGGGAGGAAGCCGGAGTACCCGGAGAGAACCCGCGCAAGCACGGGGAGAACATGCAAACTCCACACAGAAAGGTCCCTGGTGGGGCCCGAACCCGGAACCTTCTCGCTGTGAGGCAACGGCGCTAACCACTGTGCCACCATGCTGCCCATGTATAATAATATTAATAAGAATTACAAAATCCATGAATACCATGGTTTACCATGATTTTTTTTTTTGAAAACTAAAGCTCAGAAAGTCCCATAAACACGGTTCAGAATAATTCCTGAGATTGGTTTTGAAGTAGCAATGAATAAAGTGCTTGTTAAATAGTTTCCAACTTGCCTGCAACAGTGAGTGGTTTCACTAAGATGGTGGACTCTGGAGGTGCAAACAATTATCCTACCAACTGAATTTTAAAAATAAAAGCTTTTATTTTACACTGTCCTCCCCATGAATAATGACAGAATTAGCGGTTGGTTCAAATGCTAAAAAAATAGCCCTTTATAATAGCAGAAGCAGCATGACAGTGCCAGTGCCAAAAATCTCGTCCCCAGAATTCTTGGCTGTAAAGTTTGTACAAGGTGTAAGAGTGTTGTACCCCTTAATTTACACCTAGGACCCTATGAAAAAATTATGATAAAATTATTAGTGTGGTCTTAAAAATGTATGTACTACCAGTCAAAGGTTTGGACACACTTTCCCACTGAATTCAGTTCTTGGGATTGATTCTTTTTGCAGTGGTTGGAGGTCCAGATCACACAGTATGCACTTTGTAGGCTTGTAAACATGTGGTGTACTAATCATCTTTTTGTGTCAGATGCCTACACGGGCTGGAGCACCAGAAACATCCAGAGCAAGATAGGCAAAACAGCTTCAGCTGCTGACAGCCACTTAGCTAACAACATTAGGTAGCGTCATTAACTAACTGAAAAATTAATCCTGTCAGTCCATGGCTCAGCAAATCAAAGTTTAACGCAACACCCGCCAACTTAATGGACTCATTAGAAAGAAGGTAGTCTCTGTATACATGTGACTGAACAGCAGGGAAAACCTGCAGTGATGTACTGTAAATAAGGCCTTTCCACTCACCATTGAATACTGAGCATACTTCTGTGTGCTCAGAGCACATCTCCAAAAATATAAGGTGTGGTGGGTGAATTAAATGAAAGGCACAGAGGGAACAGAGGCAGTGCAAAAATCATATAGTTAAAACTCTGACATTATTTAGAGGACAGCAGCGCTCTTTGCAAAAGAGAGTCCTGTGTGACCAGGTGCAGTTGTCCTTTAGAACCTGTAATATTAAATAGGTGGGTGAACCAAAATATCTGACTCTGTGTATATGTACCCGTGTGTGTGTTTGGGATTGCGCACATGTAGTAGAGGGAGAAAAAGCATTCAGGCTTCTTTAAAGTGATTTTTATATAGTTACTCTATGTTGAGCTTTGAATTCATTTCAAGGTTGCTCTGAGTTTGTCAGTTTACAGCTGCAGTGAAATTTGCTCAGTGTGTGTTTTGTGTATTGATCCTGCTTTGGAACATTGAATAGACTGACTGCTGTAGCAGTTAGAGTGGTTCTACCATGTGCTCACTGGGTGTCTCTCTTCTAACTGGCTGTGTGTGATGTTAGAGGCTCTGATTGTACCAACAGTTGCAAGAAAAAGTAATGGTATTGTTTGCAGTTTCTTGATTTTCTGCATAATTTGGTCGTGAAATGTGATCTGAGCTGAATTTAACCAAACACATTTTTATAATAATATGGGACTTTAATTATTTTTTTATTATTCTATATGTCCCAAAGTGTTAAAAGGTTCAGTTAAAACTGAGCACTGTCTGATTTCCCAAGGGAGTGAACACTCAAAAGTACCCAACAATGTCAAATGTCATGTCGTATCCACTGACCAGCCACTTTATTAGGTACGACTGTATGCAATTCTTGCAACGCTTCCGCCTTAACATTTGTGTGTATGAAGCTCAAAATGTTTCAGTTTTTGGTGAAATTGTCACATGTATAAAATAGAAATTGTATGTTTAGTGTTGCTGTACAGTGCAGACCACTGTACAGGTGTCCCTAATAAGGGGGCCGCTGAGTATATATGAACACTTGTTATCATGCAAGGAATTTAACAGATACGGTAAAACGTCCTGATAGGCTGGACATACACATCTCATGGCCTTCTTCTTGTGGTCTGCCTCTCACAGCCTTCCACTGCAACTAAGCCAGCGGTAACACCTGCTGGCCCGGAGGACTGCAGATATGTGTTGCTACTGAGGACCAATCAGTAACAAACTTGCTCAGTGCCCACATATTAGCTGACTTCCCATAGCTGCTTAGCTGCACTTTATCAGAAATTAGTGGACTCCAAAGAGTTGATGTTGATGGTATGAGTGTGAGCAATATCCCTGGCTGAGAGTCAGGGGAAAATGGTGAATTACTGGCTGCAGAAACATGACCTGGCACTAATGGATGTAGAATGAGATAAAGAAGGTAACGACAACAGGAATATTTATCTGAGCAGCAGTGAGGAGCTTTGTACTTAACTGTAGACATTCAAAATGCATCCATTACTCCAAACTATATCAGGGCCTTCTTTATGTTCTGATTTAGAATTTTATGTTACAGGTCACATGAATGTATCCTGACACAAAGGGCCTCTTCTAGACTTGCAGCTGTGCATGAGGCTTCAGCTGGACTCTCTCTCTCACACACACACACACACAGATACAGTCAGCACAGGGAGCCAAATAGTGAGAGAGAGCACTCAGAATCCATGGGACATTGACAGCCAAACACTGTGATACTAGAACACTATGTATCCAGAGAGAGACCCCTGACCAGCCTGTTTGTCGCATGTTGTTCCTTGTTGTGATGTGGCCCACATTCCCTGAATTGGGCTCTGTGGCTAAAAGTAGCACTTTGTATTGTACACAGAGGCCACTCAGTGTAAATATCTGTATGGTCCTGCCAGTAATCATGGTTGAGTGATTGCAGTGGGGTAATCCATCAGCAGTCACTTCCAGGGGTATGTAGGTAGGGGAAAAATCTTAGTAGTGTCTTAAAATATAAAAGCATGTACTGGCTTGTTCCAGAGCAGGGATGCAAACTTGCCACCTTCCTGCATAATTCGCCATTTTATGTCCAAATTGGTCATCCTGGTGAATTGTGCAGATCTGCAAATAATTAAAAAAAAAATGGGGTGAAGGAGGAGCTAGCTTGTTAACCACCACGTGAAACACAGTTTTAATAGGTGGAAAACGCACCTCGACAGGATAATCACCTTTATTGGCCCAGTATGTTACACACAAGGAATTTGTTTCTGGTACAGAACCGAGGCAGCCATCTGCGGCGCCACCTCAACCAATGGCTCTAACCATTGGGGGCAATGGGGAGGTTCAGTGTCTTGCCCAAGGACACTTCGACATGTGGACTGCAGGCACCGAGATTCGAACCTTCAACCTTCTGGCTGGGAGACGACTGCTCTACCCACCACACTATCGCATCCCCAAAAGGGACAGGGAAGCATACTTTCAGCTAGCAACTTCTGTTTTTTTCTATTTCACTGTTTCTAGTTAAAATATCAAACAGCAAGATCATATCAGTTGTCAGTAGCTAAGCTTATTTCCATGACATAAATTGATGACAGGCCGAAATGAAACTTGCTTTTATCAGTTTCATGTGCTCGCTGCAGGCTGGCAGGGAAACGCACGTCAACACGCTGCCTGCATACGGCCAATGATTGTTTATACGATAAAATAAGCACAGTCAGAGTGAATCAGTGTTTTTGTAGTACCTACCAATAGATTGAGTCGTGGTCTTCACTTGAAAAAAAATGAAATGTTTTATTCATATGTCAATAAATCAAGCTGATTGACTTTTAGTTCTCAATCAGGATCTTCAGTATTTGGAGCAAGTAGCTGCTGGAAAATAAGATGTGCCAAAATCATAGGCTGTTAATGTATAAATACATATTTCATATCTTAAAATACGTATAGCATGAGAACGAACACATGAATTCCTGTGGTGCCTTCTGTGTTTCCTGCTTAAAACACCACTACAACTCCTTAGCGAATATGAACACGGGCAGTTTCACTGTTCGACATCAAAAAATGTACTGCAAATCTGTATGTCTCCCAGAATCCTGTGTTACTAGGCCCTTAATACATTCTCAGGTCAGAAAAGCTGGCAGTGTCTTTCTGTTCTGCAGGCTTATATGCTCTCGGTCACTTAGCTAGCATAACAGATGACATTAGCTAACACTGGTAACTAATCCCAGAAGAACAAGCTGACCATCAACCCCAAGCCCGATGCTATACATGTGCAAGTACAATTATTCTCAGCCTCGCTTCTCTCCTTGGTTACAGGAGAACTAATGAAAGACAGGCCTTCATTTTTCCTTTGACTGGACAGCAGAGAAAAAGCTGTAATGATGCTGAGCATTCTTGTGCTCTGAGTTGAATGCTACTCTTTTCTGGGTACCTAGTCTTTTTTTTTTTTTTATACACTTGGTACACAGAATGCATAAAAGCAGAGGGCAAAGCAATTTTTCAGGTGCAGTGGATAAACTCCAGCAAGTACAGTATGTACATGTTTAGTTAAATTAAGATTGTCCTACAATTGGAGGCACCAATACATTTATATTTGTACTTTCATTCAGTGTCTAGTTCAATTCAGTTTTATATATCTAGCGGTAAATCACAACAAAAATCACCTGTTTGTCACTGTGTTGCGAATGCAGGCTCAGCTATATTGCTCTGGTGTCACTGTTATATGAATGATATCAGATTTCTTTATTACCGTAAAATGCTATGAGCACATAAAAGTCACTTGTAGTTTGCAGGTTTCTTGATCTTATTTTCTGCCACATTTCTCCAGTATGTAGACCAGATGGATTTTTTTGCCTAAGACTCAAATTAGAGACAACATCTGAACCTCATGTGAGAGAAAGAATCAGATTTGGGACCTGTTCTCCCTCAGTGGGACCTGACTCATCTCCGCATAGTCTGTTAGTCTGTTTCGAAACAAAGTTGCCTGGAATAGATGCAGATTTACATTTCAGTGAAATAACTGCACAAAGGCTTGAATCGGTCACCTTTTCTAACTCTGTCTGCAAATGTCAAGGGTTGTCTCAAAAGCACCAGGGAAGGGGGGTGTGTGCTGCTTGAAAGTTGGATTGCTGTAAGGAGCTGGCTGGCTAGAGGGACAGAGGCAGTGAAGGAAGTAATGGATGAATAAGGCAAGGAGACATGTTGTGAAACTATTTTCCAACTGCTGGAATTCCAAAAGCTACTGCATCACAACCAAAAACCAAGTATATACTTGCTGTGTAGGCAGTGGGGGGGGGGGGAGTATCTGTTGCCATTCTCTCTGAATGAGGTCGTGAGCAGAGGCAGAGGAAGCCTTCTAATAACATGTTTGAGCCCACGTGCCCTTTTCCATTTTGATTTTAAAGTTTTAATTTGCAAATGCATGTATTCTGATGCTGCCTTCACCCTCTTTCATTTTTCCATTTTGTATGTGGTTCCTCAATGAACTGGTCATAAATATGAGGTTTTTTTTTAGCAAAAATAATGACATTCCCATCAGCCTCTGCTGTAGTTTAATTTAGATTACTAGAAGTTAAGTGAATCAGTCAGTAATTTGTTGTACTGAGATACAGCCATTCATGTATGTAGACAGGCATGCTGTCTTTTCTTGTACGACTACTTGGCCCTGTAACTAGCTCCAACTGATATTTCCAGGAAATGTCTTAGGAAATTAAGACAGGGTCCCATTGCGTTGTCATAGTGTGTATATACACAGCGCAGCACATTAACCAGATCTGTAGGTGATGACGATGACTGCTTTGGTTTCTTTCACGTTCTGTAAATATGGATGTACTGGATCCACTCTCAGTTGTGGAAGTTGCATGTGTGCCCACATTAGTCATCCAGGTACTGTAGTCCTATTCTGCAGCAAGGCAGAGCCTGTTGCTGCCTCAAATGGACTGAGATTTTAAATAACCTTTTCTTTATACTTTCCATTGCATTTGGGACTGAAGCTTTTTATTTGACATTTCCTCTTTGCGGCCATATGGTGCATGTTTCAGTTTAACCCTGCTTACAGCACTAATGTGTCTGTCTCCAAGTAAAGGACTGGAGATGCAAGGAGGGCCACAAAGCCATTTGTATTTTTTATTTTTTTTTATCCAGCTCTCCAAGTTGTTATCTGATATCACATCTGGGCTGTTTGTCATCCTTTCATATTCTGTGCTATGTTCCTTTTTGGCCTCTGTGACTGATAGTGAAGTCTTTGAAGTGGTAAAATGTAAATAAGATCATAACACTGACACAGATAAGGGTAGACAGTGTATTGTAGTCTATTTCTGTACTTTGCCAGAGGTCAAATGCTCAGGAGTTGCACAGATGTTGTTGCTAGATGTGGAGCAAACTGTGGCCTCAGCTTAGTGCTGTCGCCTTGAAAACACACACCCTCACACTTGTTGCCATGGGTGGAAGTGAGTATACCTCAGTACCACCACTGTGTTCCTAGTACAGGCATGTAGCAATGTTGCCAAATCACAGCACGTCTTCTCTGCTTTCATTAAGAGTTAAAGGGACTCTGTTTCTGACCAGTAGTGGCGCACTTAACCAGTATTTGATATGCTTGTCAGTGTATTTAATGTTACCAGCATGTATATGTGCCCCTCTTATATATACTGCTGCTATACCTCTCATATTTTCCACTATCACGTCACATATGCAGCTTAGATTTTTATGCCTCTGCTGTAGAGATAGCAGCCGACAGAGGCATTATATTTTCAGGAGCACATGTCAGGAACCCCTTTAGGGAATATTTAAGGGGTGTGTATCTCTCCCTCTCACACAATTTGATATGTATTGATATATGGTCCACGATCAGATACAAAAATAATACTGCAAAATTTGTAGTAATACAATACAGTATGATTCAGAGTGATTTCGAACTGATTCAGCAGATATTCAGTTTTACTTTACCTTTTATTTGAAAGACTATACACATTAAAGTGTCTGTTTAGGGTATAAAAATAAAAAGCAGGTTTGTAATTCATGCGGTAAAACAGATAAAACCTGGGGCACTGGTGAACAGAAAACCTCCAGCTGCTGTTTCACCTTATCATACAGAGCTGCCCTGGATGCATTGTTCACTTAAATCCTGCTGACTTGTTATTGTGTTGCTCAGCTTCAGAGTCACTGTCATTTGTCCAAATCCCACATGTTCAACAACACAGGTACGTGTCCTTGCAATTGTAATGGCTTCTAGCTTCAGACTACAACCCAGCCAGGCGGAATTATCTGTCAATGTGCACTGGAAGTAGCTGCTAATACCACTAGCAGTGTCAGTTTACCTCAAGCTGACTGCTCTTGCAGCTTATAGTACTGTACTCTTTCCATCGGTTCAACAATGTGTAGCCTTTGTAACGTTTATTCTAGTTGCGTTTGGTTAACGCATCTTAGCGAGGATAAGGCAGCGCTTGGTTTGATGCAAGGCATCTCCATGCTAGTGCAAACATGGCAGAATCATTGTCAGGTGAGACACTGAGCACACACTGATCTAAATCATGCTCACATTGTGATTAATCGTCCAGCCCTAATTAACAGAGCTGTATTTGGTGCTGCCACTTTGGCAGTTTGTCCCAGTTCTGCTCAAAGTACTGCGGCCCAAAAAACATTTTTCTCCATAGACCACCAATATGAAAGAGACAAGTGTAAAACTCCAACTGTAAACAAGGTCAAGGTTTTTACCTCTGCCAAGGGGGCTATGTTTTCAGCAGCATCTGTTTGGTTTGTTCACAGCATAACTTAAAAAACTATGAATGCATTTGGATGAAATTTACAATTCTTGTAAAAGTGCTTTATTTGACAAATGAATAACCATAGAAGGAGATTGCAAAATAAGCACCAAGTTTTTAAAATGTATTGTAACTTTAAAAATGTAATGCCTGTTTTATCTGCAAAATTTTAAGATTTTCAAAAGGAAACAGTTGAAGTCACGGGGGATCAGACCCCAGGATGTAGTTAAGCTCAGTGAATCCAAGGATGGATTGTATATCTTTTCTTATGCTGCAGAAGAACCTCACTCCAAAAAAGGACTGGACAGAATTATGAACACCTTTTCAAAATCATCAGAAATTATATTTTCAGCCTGTGATGCTCCTTTAATTTGTAATGAAACTCAACTGTATCAACCAACAGATGCTGTCAATATAGAAATCACACTTGCAACCAGTTAAAATGGAGAGAAGTTGACTCGACCTTTGTGTGGTGTGGACCACACTGAGCATGGAGAAAAGAAAGAAGAGCAAAGTACTGTCTGAGGATCTGAAAACCACCATAGTGAAAAAGCCTGGACAGTCTCAAGGCTCCAAGTCCATGTCCAGAGATCTGGCTGTTCCTGTGTCCACTGTGAACGAGATTGTCAAGAAGTTTACAGCCCATGGCGCTATAGCTAATCTCCCTGGACATGGACGAAAGAGAAAAATAGATGACAGACTGCAACAAAGGATTGTTCCAATAGTAGAAAGAGAACCTCGATTGACATCCAAACAAATTCAATCTGACCTGCAGGCACAGGGTGCAACAGTGTCAGCTTGCACTGTCGCTCTCCATCTGAATTACAGGGGATGCTTTGGTAAGAGACCCAGAAGTATAAAAAAGCTGACCTGAGGAAGCCACAGTCCTTCTGGGAGAATGTCCTGTGGACAGATGAGACTAAAATAGTTTTTTGGTTGAGCACATCATTCTATTGTTTTCAGAAAATGGAATGAGGCCTTGAAAGAAGAGAATATGGTCCCTACAGTCAAACACGATCGGGAAGCGAGCACCTACGTACTTCCTTATTATAACAATTCCAGATGCAACAGGTGAAAATTCAGGAGTGAAACTGTAACATAAAAGCAGAAGAGAGAGTCTCTTGATTAACATGGAAAAGTTAGTTATCACTTCACATGTAAATAGCTCAGAAATTACGTAATTAATATCCTAATGAGCGTACACGAGTCTGTTAACATGCTAACGATGTCATTAGCATAATATGGTTTTAACATTTGCATAATTGTAAACTAAGCAAATGCTACACAAAACCATCTAAAACTAAGCACATAAAACACATTTAAAATACTTACAGTTTACAAGTTTACGTCACAGAACTACTAACAAAAGCCATTGCTTTCGAAGGACTAGGAAAGTGTTGGAGATGAGGGGAGCCAACTGCTCTACTTCGCTTTTATCTATGTGCAGCTCTATGCAATAATATATAACTTTTGCACTTTACAGATATTCAAAATAAAAGGTACCAGTTTTTATATATTTTAACATAAAATGAATTTAAATGAATTATGAATTTCTCTTTTTAATGAATTTAACATGTTTTGACCTGGAAATTACAGAAGCAGTTCCGATGTTTGGCTGAGAATGTTCTTCAGCAGTTTATTGTACAATTTACACAATTTTTTTTTTTATTGATGTAGACATACAGACAACAGGAGACATCTCTGTCATATAGAATTGGAAAGTCAGGCATTTCAAAATACCAAAGCTAGCAGTTTTACCCATTTTCTTTGCTGTCATTCATTGTAGCTTCATTGCATTTAAAAACCTAGAGGTAATGTAAATAGGAAAGTATCCAAGATAGAAATGGACTGAGGCAGATGAGTGACATTGCAGATGTAATCCGCTGTCATAACACTGTCCTGAATGCTAACAGTAGATACTTCACCTGGGTTTTATTTTAGTAGTCCTGGTCATTATTTTCATGGGCAATGATAATGTTATACCAGAAAGTTGCACAATAGATGGTGCTGGATGCTTGGTGACATAGTAACTATGCGCAGGGCTAGCTGGCAAGCCAAGCACTAACACATTCGACGGCTCAGAAAGTGCTAGCTATAGTCATTTGCACTGGCTTTCGGTGTTAGCTGGCATGATAACTGACAGTAACTTCATAAGTACCATGTGAGGGCCTAAACCGCCACCAGCAGTAGAACTGGTTGAGTAATCTTTTGTTTGCTTTGTTCATGTGTGTAGCTTTAAGTTGTAGGTAGAGGTTAGATATTTGATTTTGACAATGGACATGTATAATTAATCAATGAAGCATGCACATTTAGTTAATTTTGCATTGTTAATGTGTGTAAACTTTACTTTTGCATTACTGTGGTCCTAGTCCATGAATGGGGGTGGTCCTGAGACAAAGATAATACTACTACTACTACTTCTTCTACTTCTTATTATCGGTTGGCAACCAGCATTAGATGCCTTACTGCCGACTGGAGTGTGCATCAGAACGACCCCTACCTACTACTATAAGAAAATAACAGGTTTTCAAAATATGGAACAGACATTTATCCATTTGAGTTTCTGTATGTCTCATGACTGCCTGTAAGCCGTGCCTATCCTATAGGGCAGTTTATTCTCTGGCAAACGGGTTGATTCAGCACAGATAATAGACCATGATAGCAGTGTAGATTTGACTGCTAAAGTACACCAAAGTTGAACTTGAAACAAAATATTTCTGGAGTTTTGTTTTGCCCCAGCATAATTTGTGTGCAGGCTTTGAAGTTGAGCCTTTTGAATGCTTGGTAGTAGCTGTGCACGGGGAAGGATTTTCAGACTGGATTTCTCCTTTAACCCAGAAGTTTAAATACAGCCTGTCTGATTGCTTGTGTTTCTTATCTTGTTGAACGTCTTTTTCTTAGTGATGTCACCATGTTCTCAGAACTCGGCTTTTATCAAATTGTGCACAGTTGCATTTTGTCAAGTGATGGCTAAAACATAAAACTATATAAAATAAGACCCATGTTGTAATAAACTAGACTTTTCTTTCCTTTTTTTTTTTTTTTTTTTGATTTGAGAACAAAAGTGTGTTGTATCAGTCAATGAACAGCTCTAGCTGCCCAGAGCTCTGCTTGTTCCCTAGCCAGCTGTTAGGAAAAGCTCTTTGTGCTGTTCAGGGTCTGAGAAATCAATCTTCCAGAGCCTTGTGACCCCAGCTGTTGGATGGAGATGATCCCAGTGTACACAGAAATAGCTGACCACCTGCCAAATCTTTATGGATTCAGTATCCAAGCAATTCAGCTGCTGGTTTAGCCTTGTACTGTATATCTATGTATGTATGCTGTGAATGCTTGGATGCTGGAGGTCTCTCTCCCAGTGTATGTGGGGCATTTTGGCTGTTTCCATCGTGTTCCACAGGCCCGGCCCTAACCAATTTGGCGCCCTAGGCAAGATTTCAGGTGGCGCCCCGTTGCATCGCAGTAAATTCCACTGCTAGTGTATATACTCATAAGAAACGTAATAGCTTTGTCTTGGACATTCTTTTATTTAAATAAAGCAATTGCACATTCAAAATACTTAGAAAGAATTAAAGAAACAAATACAAAAAAATGAACTGAACATATGAAATACAATATAAATAGCTTACATAAAGTACCTATTAATACTCCCAAAATAAAAAGTGTAAACAAGTGACAT
>NW_018128129.1:519281-520533 GCF_001952655.1 Monopterus albus
CCGACAGTTTGGGACGTTTTTACAGGTTGAGCTTGTTGACCCATCAAAAAACGACCACCGTGTAGCAGGTAAACGCAAGTAGGCTATATTATTATTATTACTACTACTACTACTACTACTTAGTAGGCTTTGCTGCTATGCAGTTAAATTAATGTGGTGGGCTTATTCTTTTCTGAAGTCTAGTTTTAAGAATAGTGGAAGTTACACTTTTTTTCTTCCTCCATTTCTGGCGCCCCCTGGATGTACGGCGCCCTTAGCATTTGCCTATACTGCCTATGCCACGGGCCGGCCCTGGTGTTCCACATGCATATAATGTTGTGTAATTTTTTGGTTTTAACTGAATTTGTACGTGTGTGTTTTTCTCCTAAAGCCTGGCAGGGTTCCTGGTTAGCGAGGGTTGTGCAAGTGTGTATGCAACTTTCTGCCCCAGAGAAGTGGAAACTAACCAATCAGATGAGGCGCTTTGGAGAAAATCATAGACTACCCTTAAGTGACCTATCTGGAAAGGCTTTCTTTGCAGATCCTCCAACAGCCTTAAGAAGATGCACGGAGTTGGTTAAAACACATTATTTTCTCTTATTGAGTTACATTTACAAGCTCTTGTTTTCTTAGGCGGCAAACTGCTCACCACAAGTTCCTCATTTTACTTGGACCTGTATGTTACTCTTTGTTTTTGTGTATGTCTTTCTGATTTTACTGACTGGAATGCTGCAGCAAATAGCTTCCTCCACATTTGCCAAGAAACATACTGTTCATCCAATACCTAGCCACGGTACCGGCTGCCTGGCGTTCATCTCTTCCTCCATCCTTCCTTTCCCTTCCCAGCCCTGCCTGTGTGTATGGGAAAACCAAGTGTTTACTGTAGAAAACTGGGCAGTGCTCCAAAACCAGTGAAAGGAAAAGGTTCCAACACCCAGCCTTTACTGGTTTATATTTCTCTGAGTTTAGATCCTGAGTGCACTATAGCTCACTTTTTGAGAGCTATATTTTATTTTCATGGTGGGACCCAGAATATTGCTGGAAGAGGTAGATTACCAAGACTAATGAGCAAAACATTTGGTCTAAAACACGCTCTGCAGTGTGGCATGGTAAGCTGTACTTTGGGATACATGGTGAGGCATCCAGAGTTCAGTTTTACTGTTTCTGTGTACTTTTATTGACTTTGCCAGTGACTACTGTACGTATAATTATAGCTTAGATAGATGGATGAAATTAGTTCTCACAGTTCAAGTATTTTACAGTGTCTGAAATG
>NW_018128129.1:520575-543420 GCF_001952655.1 Monopterus albus
AGTCGGTGCTTTAGTTCTAAAGGTCAGGTGCTGAAATCAGAGTTGTGTCCAGCCTGCAAATCCATCGCCAAGCCATTTCAAGCTATTTGTTTCTTCTAAATCATAGTTTGCACACAAAAAGCCACATAATGGTGTGGAATTAGAAGATGTCTTTCCACTTTCATTTTCAGGACAGTGATACATTATTGCCAGAATGCATTGTGTCATATAATGCACATCGTGCTTTCAGGGACTGTGCTTACACTGTACTGAATAATAGATAATGCTTCACTCTAAGGCTTTAACTGGGATAAGTTGCTGAAATGCATCTTCATATGCAGTTCAGACATACAGTAATCCTGTTTGCAAGCAGTTTGAATATGCAGTTATTATATTTGCACCATGATATCTTTTATATATTGCTTTAAAAATCTATCTATGATTCAATATAGATTCAATTATTGACAGTGTTCTTACACTTTTTATCATGGTGTCCTTTGGTGACTATAAAGTGGTTTATTAGTAACTCTTGGCACATTGGACTGGATCATATTCAATCTTTGACAATCATTAAACCATCAATCAATATTACAGTGTTACAGCTATGTTGGCATACTGGTTTTCACAGCCAGCCTTGTGAAATGCCATGCACAGCAGAGGCCATCAACTACATTTTCCCAAGAGTCAGAATTTTTCTAAGCAGACACTGCAGGGGCCAGTCTTAGAAATAAAAAAATACTTAGGCCTAATTACCATGTGAATTAACAACTGTAGGCCCACTTAAATGTTAACATGTTAACATTAAGAGCATGTGGAAAGACCAAAAACACAGTATGAGTTTGTCCTCATTCTTCAAATCTCAAATTACTCCCAAATTGTCATTAGATTAATTTAATACAAAGGTAAAACCATGGCCATGCTAAGTTGCTAATGTTACCAAAACAAACACATTTGCTTTAGATGCCAACACATTTGAATTAATTTAAACATTTGGCTCCTTTTAACTCTATCTCAAAAAGCCGAACTGATGTTAACCCTGGTTTTTGCTCTTTCTTTGTCTCACTCTCTCTGTGCTAAAGCCTTTTTGGTCTAGCAGCCACGGCTGGCTGTTCAAAATGACTACTCTCTGTTAAAAAATACTTCATGTGGATATTGCTAGGTTGCAGGCGGGACTAATTTACAGACTGTATTTTGACAACACAGTGTAGAGAAGCTGGAATAACAACAGAGGCAGCGGGGGGTGGGTAGATGAGAGACAGCTAGTCCTGTCACATATTTCATTGATTTATCAAATAATGTGTAAGTGTTAGTTAAAAAACAATTTATGGGTGTTTCTGCCTTCGCTAGCTGCTTTTCAGGAAAACATTGTTTAAGTTTTTGAACAAATAATGCACACATTTTTCTATTGAATACAATCTCTTGAGTTGGTCTGCTGTGGGTTAGGATGTTCTTTTGTCTTCAGGTTTATTGCTGATATCACTTAATCCAGTGGTTTGCAAATGGTGTGCCGTGGCACATTGGTGTCGTGAGACAAGTCCAGGTGTGCTGTGGGATTCTGTGACAACCATATGTTACTTAGCAGTATATAACGATACAAACATTATGAATGAATTTTTAATTTACTATATCAGTACGTTGTACACACTCATTTCCCAATTCAGAGGCATATCCTTTAGCCTAAAAGTACTGCCTCAAGAAAAGAGAAAAAGAACTGTCAGTAGCCAGTATCACAAATGCTTCTGCTTGACCGCAGATGTCAACAGCGTCATCTGTCGGGAGAAGTTTGCTAATGCTAATGCAATGCCAAGGAAGCCGAATAGGCACTTGGAAACCAAACATCTCTTCTACATTGAGAGAAATGTGACCTAAGAGCACCAGAGGCAGCAAGACTGTGTGGGATAGTGTGAAATTGTCTAATAAGGTGACAGAGGAAAGCTAGATGCCAGCAGAGCTTATTGCAGAGTAGACAAAATGTTACACAGCAGCAGTGACACTCATCCTTCCTACTTGCAAAAAAAAGTGCAGGTGTCATGCTAGATCCAGGTGCACTCTTTTCAATACCACCAAGTATTTTAAAACTCTGCAAGCACCAACAGGCACGTCTCTCACTAGCTTGTAAGCAGGCAAACTATTTATAATAAATGTTTTAATGCTGATTCAAGTTACATTTCAAATGTTTTCTTTTCAACTCAATGTCAACCAGTTTTCATTCTCAGCGTCTCTCTTACAGTTTTAGACTAAGGTTTTTTCCAACTCAATGCATTTTCTTCTCTGTTGACATGTATTTACTATTTAGTTTTTATTCTCAGTGCATCTCTCTTCTTCTGTAAGGAGTGATTTCATCTTCATGCTTCCCTCTCATGCCAGCTCTACCCTTCTCTTTCGCTCACTTATTTTATTTATAATAGGTAAATAAAAATAAACATAGAGCCATGAGGCTGATAACATGTGGTATAGAGACTATTTTCCATAGACATGAATATGGGAGTGCCTTTTGGCCTGCCCTTTGGTGTGCCCTGGGCACGGAAAGTTTGAAAACCACTGGCCTAATCCATCATTTAAGTACCAATACTAAACATCTTGAATGTGATGATTTTATAGATGCAATAAGTATGAATTAACTGACAAATGAATCACCGGTTTAAACCATAATAAACATAATCATTACTTATAGCTATAGCAGACATGCTAGACAGCATTATTGCTCTTTTGTCCACCATCCAGGTCCAATGGCTTAACCTCACTCTGTTGTTTGTACTAACGATACTATGTCTCTTTAATGTGACACTGACAGAACTATGTTTAGAAACACATTTGATAGTGAGTGGATAAGTGGGCTATAGAGCAGGTATGTCCCCTCCTGTTAGGACATACCTGCTACAGGGGACCCCTCTGGCTGTGTCTCATTGTGGACGCTGGCAGCCTCACTGTCACATATGGCAAAAAGAAGCAGCAGCAGCAGCTGATCGGTGCTGACACAGGCTATGTAAACACGTATTCCCTGTGGCACTGCAGGCAATATGCTCTCAGCTTGTGTAGTGAAATTAATTCACACACTAGCACACTTCAGATATGGCTGCACACACAGAGGTCACGCAGGGGTCAGGGTTTCATATACAACCCCAAATCAGAAAAAGTTGGGACAGTATGTAAAATCAAAATTAAAACTGAGTATAGTGATTTGTAAATCATCTGTGTCCTGTATTATACTGAAAACAATACAGCAGCACATTATTATGTTTGCCATCATATGCATGAGAGAATTAGCAAAATGTTTAAAAGCAATGTTCTTTCAAAGAATCGTCACTCTTCTAACCGATATAACCACATGGGCTCAGGATGACTTTGGCTCACCTGTGCCAGGCACTACAATACGTAGTTACATCCATAAATGCTGCTTAAAACTGCACTGTGCCCTAAGTCAACAAGTATTAATGTAATAAACCGTTTGTTATACAAAACAGTTTAAATATGTTTTGTTTCTGTAAAAAGTTAAATAAAATAAATCTTTTCACTAGTAAAGTACATAAACAATGGGATTCAAATGAATTAGATTTCAAAAGGTGGATTCAGAACTGGTCTCATGTTTGACAAAATGCGATCAGTGAATAATTCGTGTTCAGTCATTTTTAGTAATCTCCCCCTTAGAATCATAGCACTGTTTGAGCATTGCAAATTCCTAAAATAATTAGGAAGCACCTTAAGATTATGAAGCAACATAGCACAGAGTAAATGTTAGTAATCTTAAGGGCAGGGTTGGCGATACTGGATAAATCAGCAAGATGAAGCTCAGTTCTGAAAGTAGACAACTGAAGAAACACCACTTTCATTCTGACTTCTCTCCAAAGGCTCTCCTCCAAAACAATGTGCACGGCAATGTGCACTGCCTGACTGTTACAGATTTCAGGCAAATAACAAGCTAGCTCTATTAGCAGGCAGCTACATCCCGTTCAGAGCACAATTATCTGATGTTCCAGCTGCATAGCTGTGTTTCCGCTGTCTGTCCTTCACTAGTGGTACACAGCTATGCAGACCATCCTACTTTGCTTCACTATATTTTTCTCTGTGTTGGTTTCTGTTTAGAGGAGGGAGGGGCTGTGCTCCTCTCTCTCTCTCTCTCTCCCACTCGCTCTCTCACACACTCTCACTCACTCACTCACACACACACACACACACACACACACACACAGAGCTGAGAAGAGGGTGAGGACATGAAGGACCACTCCACACTGCAACAGTCAGCCAGTAATAGACTGTATGAGCATTTTATCAAACAGCTGTTGAACAAGCAGAACACAAACTTTCCCATGTTCTGTTGTATGTGTTGCAATGTTACAATGACAATTTAAAAAAAAGCTTCTTCTTCTTCTTCCACTCACTGACGTTTTACCCTTAAACTCACGATTGGATGGCCGATCATGTCTATCATTTTCTTGAATAACTTTCAAACTAATAATGATATCAGCATCATTCCAAATTCCAGCAGGATGTTTTCATGGATAAGGAATCGTATTATGAGGGTCAAACTATCAGGGGAATATTGTTTTTATGGCATTATGGGGAAACGGACTTGCCCCTAGGTGGAGGTTTGCACTCTGAGTGCTGTCTAGTTGTACATGTTTTTATTTCCTCTCACCTCGACTAATGTAACTCACACTATGTAGGAATCAAGTGAGGTAGCCTTATCTCGCCTGCAGCTGGTTCACAATGCAGCAGCAAGACTCTGGAACTAATAGAGACCACACTGCATCTCCCCAGGGCTGACCTCTCTCTGCTGGTTAGTATAGATTTGTTAAGATTATATTATTTGTTTTGTTACCCTGTTCCACCTGCAGAGCAATTGTGCAGAGCAAACTGTGAGCAATTACTGCTATATAATCCATGCTCACTAAAGGTGAGTGTACGTATTCTGTTGTTAGTACAACAATGTGTAAGTTTGATCTCCCTCCTTTGTTGGCATTTTTAAGACCTATTTATTTTCGTTAAATTTTTAACTTTTTAATTTTTATTCAGAAATGTCATACCTTTATTAAATTCCTTATTTTCTTCTGTCTTGTTTTATCTTGTTTTCCCTGTGTCTGGGTAGAGCCCAAAGGAGGCAGAACATGTAGCCAGTTTATATTTTGGTCAAACAGCCGAGTCTCTCGCCTTGTCTGATGATTCTGATGCCAGCTCTTAATGACAGAAGTTCCTGAGTTGCATTGTGTCTCCAGTTAAATATTTTTTTGGTGTCTTCATTGTTTTTTTTTACCATCAGATTTCTTCCAGTGTGGCACCAGTTAACACATCCACTAGCTTAGTGTGAATACTCTGGACTATATGCTGCTGTATTCAGACATCTGCTCGCTTGGACATTGCGCAGACTTTGTACTAAACAGCTGGCAGATGGTAAAGTCCGCTTAAGGTCCGGGTGAGCTGACTCGGACCTTATTATCTATCATCAAATACAGTAAATGAATTGAAAGATCAGGCTGCTGTTCAGAATGAATGAGATGTAATATAGCCTTTATACAAAAAAATTAACATACTAAAAACCCTTAGTAACATGAAAAAAACAACCTAGTACATCAGTCCTACATTGTTACAAAATAGCATTTTCCTGTCAGTGTACTGATGTAGACAAAAAGAGAAAAGCTTTTTAGATTTTCCAGCATGAAATGTTAGTTGAATTCCACCATCCTTCACACAACATCTTTTCTTCATTCTTTGTTCATTGTGAACAGCTTACTGCAGTATCCTTAAAGGCCCTGCATGTGTCCTGAGTTGTCCTCTCCTACCCAGCATGCACTGCAGCAATCTGGAGCGCTGTCTGTTCAGGATGGGCGTACACTTTTGCTGTTGAAAGAGAGGAGGGGGTGGACAGGCAGACGCTACTGCTTTCAGTGGTTTCCCTCAGTGCTACTGCTGTCATCAATTTGAAAAGAGCTTTTTTTTTTTTCTTCCACTCTGTTTTTGCCCCTTTTTCCATCCTGGACCTGAAATAGTGTCCATGAGAAAAAGGGGGAAAACTTGGTATTGCTACAAACGGTCTTTAGCCAGTGCACAGTCCTGATGTGATCCACACTTGTTAATGCAGGCGAAAGCAGCAACTGTCCGCCTGAAAGAGAGGTGTGTGTACGCATTGCATAAGTAGAGCAAAAAACGCATTAAAATTAGGATATTTTTACCATTTTTTAAAATCTGCAACAGTCCAGTGACCAGGCAAAATATTCTCACTTTCCCCAAATGTCCTCACTCACATAGTAAAAATCAAACTCATCCTCACACTGTCTAGCCATACAAGTAAAATAACCCAGAATGTTCTCTGCATTGGTTGCAACTAATTATCATTCTCAATGTGGATTAAGAAGACAGTTGCATTAACTTTTTTGAATTACTTTATACATTTCTTTAAATATATATGTACAACCCCATATCAGAGGAAGCTGGAGAAGGAGATTTAAGTCAGTTTTGTTCCCCTTAGGTACTTTAATCACTGCGGTTGTTTGCTGTGACTACTAATTAATGTGAGCTGATATAATCCATGAGGAAAATATTGTTTCCTTTGTGATTATTTACATTATATAGGCTGGCATAAATACCATATTTGCTATACTAATGTCTGATTCAGTCAGTTTTCTTTTGCTTGTTTTACAGTCCCATTATTTTGTGAACCCAGTATTGTGTCTCATCTCACCTTATGAGCCGAGCGTATCGTCACACCCCTAGTTAGACTTAAAAATTCAAAGGCATTGAATTGGATTGGTAGAGTTATGCTTTTAGTGATCAGTGCAAAGTACCTTTTCTGCAAAGTTAGCTCCTGCTAGTCTGTTAGCCCAGTGAATAAATTGCATCATGAGGCTCTTTATTTTCATTATGATATTCTATATTGCATCATAAGTGACTTTTCTGGAACCCTGGTGGAATTCCTGTTGAAATTGGCTTGTGGATGTTGATCTTATTCCAACAGTGTTAGAGAAGCCACTCAAAAGTTTAGGTATGTGCTATGATGCAGCTCTTGGTGATAAAGAGCAGATTCAGGGCTTGAGACAGCAGGCAGGTGATAGGACTAAGAGCACAGAGGTGTCAAGCTTCCCAGGCAAACTCAAAGGGTGGTGCCTACAGTTTGGTTATTGGCCACAATTGTTATGGCCACCTACACTGTATGAGGTGCCAATTTCTAAGTTAGAAAAGCTGGAGAGAATGATTAGCACATATTTTAGGAAGTGACTGGGAGCTCTGGCTGCCTCAGCAGTGTGGCCCTGTACAGAAAAGGGATTTTGGAGCTCCCTAAAACCAGTTTAACAGAGGAGTTTAGATGTGCTATGGCTAGATTGGAGGTGATCCTGTCAGGATCCAAGGATTTAGTGGTGCAGAGTGCAGCACCAACAGTGTCAGGGAGGAAGTGGAAGCCAAAGGAATAAGTTTCACAGGATCAGGCAGCTCTTAAACATAGTCATATTGTAGGGCAGGTACAGCATGGATGTGGTGGTTTTGGTCTAAGCACATCACAACCTTCATGGAGCAAAGCAGCAGCAGTTGACAGAAGGAAGATGGTTAATGAGGAGATTAGGAGGCAGGAAGAGGCAGGTAGATGTACAAAGGCAGTCTCCCAGGCTCAAAAGGGACAATGGATGAGATGGGAAGATGTAGAAAGGAAGAAATTTAGTTGGAGGGAAATGTGGGACATGGAGATAGGAAGGATTATATTCATTCTAGGCTATTCGGTCTTCCCAAAAACTGAATAAATGGATCGGTGAGGACCCGACATGTCCCCTTTGTTCAGGTGTAGCTTCACTTTGACTCATCCCCTCAGGGTGTAAAATAAGCCTGGCTCAAGGACGATACACCTGTTTCAGACCGAGTACTAATTTCTTGGAGTTAATTATGAAGTAATTGGAGGCTAAGTAGTAATTACACTGAAAACATAAAGTGGGGCCTCTAATCGGACTCACTTACACAAGGACAACTTTGATGTGTTTAGTTTCCCACAGGCCACTTAATACACCCCTGGAGGAAAACATTGAGGATGTGCTCCACCCTACCTAGCCTTTACTAAACCATTTCCAGCCCTTAAAGCCCAGCCTGTGGACACTTGTCGTTTCCAGACTCTCTCCACAACTAATTATCATTCTCAATGTGGATTAAGAAGACAGTTGCATTAACTTTTTTGAAATACTTTATACATTAACTGCCTGATCCTCTCCAGGCCTGGCACAGACCTGAAAACATTTTTATGTCACTTTTCTTTTGTATAAACCATTCAACTTTTAGCTCACTGCACTGGAAAAGATGAAGATGACTAATAGAAAAAGTGAATGCTTAAAATGTGCGTCACATTGTCAAATATAAATCATCACCATGGAAACTAAGGGTATCAGTGGGAGTTTTTTCACAACTCGGTCTCTCTCTTAGACAAAAGTACACTTTCTTTCTTATTTTTTCTTTCTTTTTATCTTTCTCCTTGTCTTTTTTTCACCAAAATGCTGTATATACACACCTTTCTGACTGGGCAGTGGCACTATAGGCCAGAATCGTGTGCGTTTGGAAACAACTGTGTGTTTTATAGACTAATAAAGTTTGAAGAAAGTGGACAATATTACATATATTGCAACTCCACTGTCATTGTCTTAGGCTAGTGTGTGCTTAGCAAAAGTAGTTACCAAAAATAACAATAACTATTTATAATGCATTGCGTTGCATTGTGTTGAAGTCTTGCCCACTGAGTTGGGAAGTCATTAGGAGCAATGGGAGGCAAACAGTGCAAAAACACATTCCCCAAATAGATTGTTAACTCTGCTACAGGGAGGGTACTCCTGGTACCCAGGAACTGTTACCTGACTGGATGCAGGGTCATAGATTTATCATTTCTGTGTAATAAAATATTAATACATTTTTTGAGCAGATGGTATTAATCAGCATCATTCATTGTTTTTGTGACTCAAGCTGACCAGGCTAGCTGCAATTAAAACTTTCACTGGGCTTTAAGCCTCTCTGTCTAGATGGACCTTACATATGTTTCTTATTTTCATAGCTTAGAACATAGTCATCTCCAATAATAACATTGCATGTGTGGAGTTATTTGCTGAGATCTGGGAACACCTCAGCAATGCTTAAACACAGTTGGGCAGATCTGAGCGGGCAGGTAATCAGAGGGCAAAAAATATTATCCACAGTGTTTGGTGTAAGCATGATTCACAGCTGACACTCAATTTTCCTGTGCAGAGTGGTTTTATCACTAATTATAGAGCCTTATTTTCCTGAAACTGGGCACAAAAGCAATCTCCCTGTACGAGTACATCTTTAATGAGCAGTGTCAACTGTATGTTCAGTTGTATTGTAACATGACATAATCAAGTTTAACCAGCTGAGACTCAGCAGAGTACGGTAACCAGCTCCTGCAAATAAATGAAGGTATGTAAATGAGGCCTGACAAGAATATGAATGAACAAACTATGTAAATGATCATTATATACAAGTGGGGCTTAATTATGTTGTGCTGTTATGGACAGTATTATTAAAACAATTATTCCCTTTCACATGAAAATGCAGCGTTGCATTCCCCGGATGAGTTGCAAATGTGCACACAGGCATTCATGTGCACACTTGTTTGTGTGTGTGGACAAGTGTGTTAAAAAGCGGTACAGAGCACGGAGGGAGGAAAAGCATTCCCATTAGTGTGCCCATTAAGTCTGATTACAAGTGATTACGGTATGTTGGAGGGAGATGACCAGTCCTGTCCTGCCACTGAATTAATGGCATGAACAAATCACTTTCTCATTATAATCATACCACCTCCTGGTTTTTTCTCCTCCTTCCCTTGAGAGCTCACCGTGAACCTCATATGATGATTTTTGGGCCAAATCAGACTTGGAGTCAAACGGGAGCCTTCGTTTCTGCTTTCCCACACATGTTGTTTTGTCGCTGTTGTTGTATTATTTATGACCGTTTTCCTCTCAAAATGCCGTTCTTCACTTGAGGGGCTGACGTGCACATAAAGATACAGTATATTGACTCATCTGAGGACCACTGGTTCCAAAAGGGAAAAGAAATTCAGACAGGGATTTTTCTGCCCTTACTACGGCATGGGGGGGGTTGGGGGGGGGGGTTGTGGTTGTAACCACATCAGAGATTAAGTGTATCCTACAGTCGCTGTGGGGGTTGCTTTGATAAGGGTAATGTTGCATGTAGGTCGTCTTGGGTGGATGCAGTGCTCTATCAACATCTTGCCACACAGGTGGTAAAACTGATGCTGCGTTAGTGTGATGTACTTATATTTTCTAAATGTCCTCGAAGCTTCAGACCTGGATTGTAGGTGTTTTTCATGTCTTTGCCATCACCAACGTGAATCTTTTAAACTTTAAAACCCACCCAGAGCCTCAGGTAAATTTTTAATGTGACGGCAGCATGTGTGCGAATGCTTCCATTCTGATGACCTACTGGTTTTCAGACCTGACTGGACTCTGATTTTTATCTTGGTTGCTTGTTAGTCTTACCAGGTTGACATGGTTTATGTGTGTGTTTTTTGTAGGTGTTTCTCTCAGGGAGCTCAGGAGCTACTCACTGCTGCCTGGAATCAGACTTCCCCACTTCCTCTGGTAAGACCTTCATGTCGCTGAATTCCACACAGAGTGCTGCAGAATGCCAGTGTACAGAGTCCCTCTCTGCTTAACCCCCTGGCTGTGGCCAGGGAGCACACACATTCACAGACATCATCTGTAGCGGTTGCAAGCCAGTTAAGTGGGGCGGCTGTGGCTGTCTCCAAATCGGAAGATTAGTGGTTCAATTCCCAGTCCACATGTTGAAGTGTCCCTGGGCAAGACACTGCACCCCTTTAAGCCAGACAGCGCTGCCATCAGTAAGAAATTTCCCCATGTGGATTAATAAAGTATAATTTATAAAAGTCGTTACGGGAGTATAAACTTGGTTACTTTCCCGGCATAGTCATGATGTGTTAAACTGGCTCTCTGTCTCTTTACTCGGTTTTTGTGATAATGTTAATTTGACAGCCCGCACAATGGTGTCATGATACAGGCACCACACTTAAACCTACAATAACTGATTTTTAAATTGATATGGTGTTAGTATTAGCAGGCAGTGGCTTATTTATACATCCAGCAGTTACAGAGCTACAGTGTCATTGATTTGGAGTCGTGTTTGTGTCCACCTGGCGAATGTGCCTCCAGTATTGACTGTTTTTTAACTCTGTTTTGGGGCTTTGCCAACTCCTGAGCGAAATGTCTGGCTCTTTTGCTGCTAAGTGCTCCACTAGCTAGTCTCTGACTGTGTCTGTCTGCTGTTTGATAATGAGCAGTGTGCAGTGGGTTTTTAGAGGCTTGTCTGTGAATACAGCTTCCTGGTGCTGTTGAAAGCTATTCTATGAGAGCGGTGAGAGTGAACCAGAACCATTAGGCAGTGAGCTGAACTCACTATAGTTGAGGACTGCTGCAGATTCAGCTGATTCATGGTAAAAGTGGAGATGGTCACCAGGTCATGGGGGACAAGGCCTGGGCAAATGAACTGAATGTGTTTTTTAATAGATTTGACTCTACCCAATCCTCAGCCCCCACCCTGCCAGCCCCCCTGTCTCACCTCTCCAGGTCAGTTGTCTCCCTGCAGCTGCAGCTACTCACACCTCTGCTAGACCTTGCTCCTCCTCCCACTGTCATGGGGGTTTCTCAACATCCCACAGCTCCTGAGCAGTCACCGCCCACCAGCCCCCTCCGCCTCACAGCAGATGAGGTCAGGAAGGAGTTAAAGAGGATTATGGCCAGGAAGGCCACAGGCCCTGACCACATCAGCCCCAGGGTCCTCAGGGAGTGTGCAGACCAGCTCAGTGAGGTGGTCCTGTACATGTCCAACTGAGTCTGGAGAGAGTCCTAGCCCTATGGAAGACATCCTGTGTTGTCCCGGTTCCCAAAATACCTCATCCTAAGGAGCCGAACCATTACAGACCCGTTGTCCTGACCTCACACCTGATGAAGACCATAGAAAGGATTGTCCTCGGCCACCTCCATGCTCAGGTGAGCTCGGCGCTCGACCCGAGTTTGCATATCGACCTGGCATCGGGGTAGATGATGATATTATCTACATGCTGCATTGAGCCCTATCTCATCTGGAGTCCCCGGAAGTATTGTGAGGGTCATGTTCTTTGACTTCTCTAGTGCTTTCAACACAATCCAGCCATCACTGCTGAGGGGGAAGCTGGCATGTGTGGACCAACACCTGTCCGCATGGACCATTAACTACCTCACAAACAGACCTCAGTTCGTAAGGCTGCAGGACTGTGTGTCGGATGTGGTAATCTGCAGCATGGGAGCACCCCAGGGGACAGTGCTTTCCCCCTTTCTGTTCACCCTCTACATATCGGACTTCAAGTACAACTCCCACCAGTGTCATCTACAAAAGTTCTCTGATGACCCCGCCATTGTTGGATGTGTATCGGGGGGGGGATGAGTGGGAATAGAAGGTGGTTGTCACTGACTTTGTGAAGTGGTGTGAGGAAAATCACCTGGTCCTGAACACCAGTAAGACTAAAGAGATGATGATTGATCCCCGGCGGAAATCACCACCACTCACTCCGGTGAACTTTCAGGGCTCAGTCATTGAGATTGTGGACAGTCTCTGACATCTCTAAATACCTGGGGGTCCACCTCAACAACAAAATGGATTGGACTGAAAACACTGATGCCCTGTACAAGAAGGGCCAGAGCCACCGCCACTTGTTGAGGAGACTGAGGTCCTTTGGTGTGGTAAAACTAACATCCATCATGCACGACCCCTCCCATCCCCTGCACCACACAGTAGAGGCTCTGAACAGTTCTTTTAGTACGAGACTGTTACATACCCAGTGTAACAAGGAGCGTTACCGTAGGTCGTTCCTCCTCACAGCTATCAGACTGTACAATACATCAGTGCAGGGATAAGCTAGGTGAAAGTATGAGGGACTATGTAATAGTCAACTGAGGCGCAATACTCAAATCCTGGGGTAAAATGCATGGTTAACATGCACATATGTAAATTCTGTCCTTGATTATTCAAATACTTGATTCTGAGTACTTGGAATTTATTTATCAGGATGTGTGTGCGGTGCTTGTTCTCATGGTGTCATGCTGTCTGTTCTCTGTTGCTGCTTGAGGTACTGGAATTTGTTTATCAGGATGTGTGTGTGGTGTTTGTTTCTCATGGTGTTATGTTGTTTGTTCTCTATTGCTGCTGAAACACTGACATTTCCCCATTGAGGGATCAATAAAGTACCTACCTACCTACCTACCGATTCTGTCGGTTCACCACTGTGCACACTGTCATTTGATATATTGTTCTTATAAAAAATATCTTTAATGTTAGAAAAGCACAAGAGGGTAACAGTTAATTCACTGTGTCAGAGCATCAGATATGAATTATCCAGTGCATGTAACTGTTCTGGCCTGAGAAACAATCAGTATGAGGCATTTTGAATCGTAATAACCAATTTGAATGAAAACTATGCTCTAGAGCTAATAATAATGCATATAATAATCATCCACTATGTAGTTCTGTATTACAAAAACTTCACCTATAAATACAGCAAATGTACAAGTCTTATTAAAAGCACTGTGTTTATTGTATCCATGAGGTTTAGAAAAGTAGACTAGCGCAGAAGGACTTGCTGAAATACATGTCAAAACACCGGCTATATAAAATTGAAACTCTCCTTTAAAAGTTACATTGCAATGCTTTGTCATGCCAATATCACATTGCATCATTTTAATTTATACTGTCATTTAGATTATGCTTAGCATGGCTTGGCCTTAAATAGTATAGCTTTCCAAACCCTTATCTGCTCACAGTAACCATCAAAGAAATTTGCACTTGTAATGAACCACATTCAAGTAGTATACAGCTCACAAAATAATGGTTGTTTTTTTCTCCAAACTCCAATCAAAGGACACTGTAGTTAACAGTGACTGCCAAGTAGGTGCATTAGAGCAAAGTGTCGGCTATAAAAAGTACAAAATGCAATCTACTCCCCCATAGGCGTATTTAGCTTCTCATTAATAGTGCTGAAAATCTTGCTGCACTACCTTTTCAAGCAGCATCAAAACCTCATTGTAACTGATTTAATGTCACCTTATTAAAAAGAATCAAAGAGTTATGACTGAACTTGTTATGGCCATTAAATTAAAACATTTGCATATACTATACAAAAAAAAACTAGAAATCTAGTCCAGTTGATTTTTTTCCAAGTTTTTTCAGTTTACTATGACTGAGAATCTGCACAGACATATACTATACAGCATTATGTATAGTATGTGAGAGCTTATTAAATAAAACAAAAGCTTTATAGTTCAACGCATAAAATGGGAAAACATATTGCAAATGAAGTGTAATGTAGCTAACTTGGACATCATGCATCAGGCAGGTGTTTGCTCCAGCTGTTGGCCGTTTGTCCTTCACTCCACAGTGCATGCATAGCACTGCGTGGATTATTGGTTAGCATCACTCCCGGTGCACTGTGGACCTGCTCTCTGTCTCCAGTGAGGAATCATGTCTCACGACTGCGTAACTGGAACACTGTAGCCTTTACAAAACACACTGGCTAGCTCCTGCACCTCAGCAAGCCTTTTTGACATTGGCCTGTGTGTATTTCCTTATTGTAATATGATAAGTGCACTGGAGATTCCCAAACAAAGTCTTCTACCGGTTTGAATTTTTTAATGAAAACACCATCTGCTGTCCTTTTTGTGATACCAGCTGTCATGATGTTGAGCCTGTATCATGTTGCGTAGCGTGATGCAGCTTTGTAAATTAAATATTAGAGAGCTCCAGGCGTATTGGTTGGCAGATTAAGGTTCACTCTTATCTGAATGCCAGCTCAAATAAGATAGGTATTGGTCAAGGCTACAACAGTTGTTTACTGCCTCTTGTCAGTGTTGATTCGTGAAGTTGCACACAGTGAGATTACCACTGAAGACTGTTAGGAGGGCTGACATTTAGACTTAGATAAGGTCCCGATGCCCTTCAAAACAACTACAGCCACAATTTATATTACAGGCGAATGCAGCAGATACTGCCTTTGTTTTACTTGGCGTGTGGCTGCGTGTTCAAGTGTGGTTTGTCTTATGTCCACCTGGTTTAAAAGCCTCAAAGAAACATGGACATAGTCAATCTGGTACTATACACTGTGGTTTCAGCAGCCCATAGAATTTTACTTGGTGTTAATGTTAAATTGTACAGCAGCGTTTGCTAAATTCTGTTAAGGTTTTCAAGGTCAGGTTAAAATATGAGCAAGCCATTTACAGGAGGGCGCGCTAACTGAATTGAAGCTGCAGCCCTCTGTGATCCATAGTGGCCAGAGATGTGCCCCATGGTGTCCGGTCCATGGCGCTTCAGATGGCTGTCAGCTCCTGGATAGCAAGATGCACTGACTACTCAGTTGTTCTTCATCCATCACATCAGTTCCTCTTGCTTCACCTCGTGTATCAGTGCCATAGCAGTTATTGGCCATTTTCGTAGCTTACCTTGAAGTTAGTGTAGATCACCCTCTGTGCTCTAATCTGTCAAAATGACGGACTCCTTCAGTTAATGTGACCTGAGGTACTGCATTATGTCTGTGCTCAGATTTGATGGAGTGGGATTTTTGACACTAATTGCCACAAATGGGGGCAATAGGGCTTTTAAAGTGCCTCTATGAGCTGTGTGTTTCACAGACATTGCTGCTGATCATTTACTGTGCATAACTGTGCATTTGCTGCACTTAATATTCCTTGGTGTTTCACCACGGCATCAATGTATGAAAATTCTCTAACAACTCTGGGTCCCAGCCAAATGTTCTGTTTGCCCCTATCTGCTGGTTCACCTGCAGCCTCTGTTTGACCCAAAGCCGGTATATCTGCATCACCGATGCTTATTCTAACACCGTAGCCCTCTGCCCCTCTCACCTCTCTCCCTTCATTTCTATCTCTTCTCTCTTCCTCATCTTCATTTGTGTCCGGAGTTTTGGGGAAAAACATTAATATTTTTGGCTGTGCATCCCCTGGTTTCCTCTTCGTAGCTGGTGCCATACTTATAATGTTAATAGTAGCCAAATATCTTAAAGTTTACTAATGTTAGCTGCTTTATGATTTTGTTGAATTGACCCTGTATTTTAAATGTGGACACTTTTTTTATTTGAGAAAAATATCAAAGCTTAATTGAGTGACACAATAACAGTTGTAGGGCAGAAACAGTTATGAAGCTGGATCAGATTCTCCAGCATGGCTTCCAGTTGATGTGAACTGCATGTTGGGATACTTGTTTACCCCAAGGTCATGCAAGTGAGTGCACAACCACAGAATCCTCAATCATGTTTAGCCCTTTAAGTCTCAACAAGTCCTCAAACCTATACAACCACATAGGTTGTTGCTCCTGCAAGAGCAGCTCCTACACTGGCAGGTAGAATCGCAAGAAGTCCGGCAACATTAACAACAATATACAGTATGTCGCAACAGCACACTTAACAGTATTTTGTTGTCATAAACGGGACGGCAAGTGTGTTGCGCAGTGCAACTCCATCATCATGGAAATCGACATAAACATGGTGTTACGATTATGAAACAGTCATTACACTTTGTCACCATTTTAATTTGGTTTAGGGACAACAAGTACTTGGAAAAACACACTTCACACACTGGATTCCACTCACCAGAGGGAAAGCCCTGTGTTTTGAGTACCTAGCCATCCACCCCAGCCCTGTCCTAATAGTGACTGTCTGCCTCTGTATACTGCACCTACAGTGCCTTGCGAAAGTATTCGGCCCCCTTGAACTTTGCGACCTTTTGCCACATTTCAGGCTTCAAACATAAAAATATAAAACTGTAATTTTTTGTGAAGAATCAACAACAAGTGGGACACAATCATGAAGTGGAACGAAATTTATTGGATATTTCAAACTTTTTTAACAAATAAAAAACTGAAAAATTGGGCGTGCAAAATTATTCAGCCCCTTTACTTTCAGTGCAGCAAACTCTCTCCAGAAGTTCAGTGAGGATCTCTGAATGATCCAATGTTGACCTAAATGACAAAGGATGATAAATAGAATCCACCTGTGTGGAATCAAGTCTCCATATAAATGCACCTGCACTGTGATAGTCTCAGAGGTCCGTTTAAAGCGCAGAAAGCATCATGAAGAACAAGGAACACACCAGGAAGGTCCGAGATACTGTTGTGGAGAAGTTTAAAGCCGGATTTGGATACAAAAAAATTTCCCAAGCTTTAAACATCCCAAGGAGCACTGTGCAAGCAATAATATTGAAATGGAAGGAGTATCAGACCACTGCAAAGCTACCAAGACCTGGCCGGCCCTCTAAACTTTCAGCTCATACAAGGAGAAGACTGATCAGAGAGGCAGCCAAGAGGCCCATGATCACTCTGGATGAACTGCAGAGATCTACAGCTGAGGTCGGAGACTCTGTCCATAGGACAACAATCAGTCGTATACTGCACAAATCTGGCCTTTATGGAAGAGTGGCAAGAAGAAAGCCATTTCTTAAAGATATCCATAAAAAGTGTCGTTTAAAGTTTGCCACAAGCCACCTGGGAGACACACCAAACATGTGGAAGAAGGTGCTCTGGTCAGATGAAACCAAAATCAAACTTTTTGGCAACAATGCAAAACGTTATGTTTGGCGTAAAAGCAACACAGCTCATCACCCTGAACACACCATCCCCACTGTCAAACATGGTGGTGGCAGCATCATGATTTGGGCCTGCTTTTCTTCAGCAGGGACAGGGAAGATAGTTAAAATTGATGGGAAGATGGATGGAGCCAAATACAGGACCATTCTGGAAGGAAACCTGATGGAGTCTGCAAAAGACCTGAGACTGGGACGGAGATTTGTCTTCCAACAAGACAATGATCCAAAACATAAAGCAAAATCTACAATGGAATGGTTCACAAATAAACATATCCAGGTGTTAGAATGGCCAAGTCAAAGTCCAGACCTGAATCCAATCGAGAATCTGTGGAAAGAACTGAAAACTGCTGTTCACAAACGCTCTCCATCCAACCTCACTGAGCTCGAGCTGTTTTGCAAGGAGGAATGGGCAAAAATTTCAGTCTCTCGATGTGCAAAACTGATAGAGACATACCCCAAGCGACTTACAGCTGTAATCGCAGCAAAAGGTGGCGCTACAAAGTATTAACTTAAGGGGGCTGAATAATTTTGCACGCCCAATTTTTCAGTTTTTTATTTGTTAAAAAAGTTTGAAATATCCAATAAATTTCATTCCACTTCATGATTGTGTCCCACTTGTTGTTGATTCTTCACAAAAAATTACAGTTTTATATCTTTATGTTTGAAGCCTGAAATGTGGCAAAAGGTCGCAAAGTTCAAGGGGGCTGAATACTTTCGCAAGGCACTGTAACTGCAGTTGCTAGAGGTTGCCACATTAAACCACATGACTGTTGGTTGTATAACATGCTGACACAAATAACTTATTGAGTTTTTTTAAGAAGACGGTCTCTTTAGTCTTTTGGACCTTCCTTGGCCAGAACTATGAACTTTTGAATTATTACAATACATGGGCTGCAGCTTACGATGGTTCACACATGAACACATTTTTAGTGATCATGCAGAAAACCTGACCACACTGATGCCACAAAACTGGGACACTATTGTTTTAATCACACATTTTATGTCTTTTTTAGATAATGACAGTGGAGAGATGACATGAAGCAAGAATGATGCAACAAAGGCTAGATTCTAAGTGCCGTTGTCTAAAATAGCATTGCATGCTGTAGCATGAGCCTGCCTACACAGCAGGAGTGTCAGCTGTGTTTTTCATGTGTCCTGACAAACATCTGACAGAACAGATAAGCTGCTATTAATGCTGCCTTCATTGGTTGCCTTAAAGCTTGTACCTTGACCATGCAATGCAGCAGTTTTAATTTATGAGATATAGAAGTTTTTTTCTGTCATAGCTTCTGTAAAACATGTCTCAAATGTCAGTGTGTTGTCAGTTAGTTGTTAGTAACTTACATTTTCCAGTTGACAAAGTAGAGCACTTAGACGAAATTGGCACACTGTGAAGCTGTGTGAAGATGTGGGAGAATGAACTGTCAGAAAACTGCTCTTCTGGTTTGAAAGCAGAGGATGTTGATACAAATCATGTGTTTTTCATTACTACTTTAATGTTTGTTGTGCCTCTTGCCCTTGTTCATGCTGGCAAATGGTTTTACAGGGTAGCGCTGACATTTAAAGAAAGTGTGTAAATCTAACAAGCATACATAGTATAACATATAAAGGTGGAAGTCTTAAGGTCTTAAGTTTAAGGTTTTCATTTGTGTGTTTATACATGGTATAGCAAACAGTATTTGCAGTACTCAGGTGGAATGCAAAAACAAGGTGATTTAAGGCATTCTTGTCCTTCAATGTATAGCTCTATTGTCATTCATTTTTTCATTCATTTTCTACCGCTTAGTCCCTGAACGGGGTCACTGGAGCCAATCCCAGCCAGCAATTGGGCAAAGGCGGGGTACACCCTGGACAGGTCGCCAATCCATCGCAGGGCTAACACAGAGACGAACAACCACACACATGCGCGCACTCCTATGGGCAATTTAGAGACACCAATCAACCTAAGCTGCATGTCTTTGGACTGTGGGAGGAAGCCGGAGTACCCGGAGAGAACCCACGCAAGCACAGGGAGAACATGCAAACTTCTCACAGAAAGGTCCCGGGTGGGACCAGAACCCTCTCGCTGTGAGGTAACGGTGCTAACCACTGCGCCACCGTGCTGCCCTAGCTCTATTGTATGTGGAAAAAATACAAAAAAATATAAAATGTTAAGCCTTTGTTGGGTAGAGCTAGTTTTATTTTGCTGTAGGTAATTAAGTATCATTTAATCTGTTCTTTTGATGCTAGGAGTGAGGAAAAGTACAATATGTACTCCATTAAGTATCTGTTTCCTGCCTTGTCATTGTACCATTATGGGTCATTCCACAATGCTTCCTTCTATTAGCTACTGTCTTTCTGTCTTATTCATTAGTAAAACATAAGCCGTGCTGTGGAACTTTTGCTAAATAAGCAAGATTATGTTTTTAAAGAGGGCAGCACAGCAGGACAGTGGCTAGTGCAGTCACCTTACACCAAGAAGGTTCCGGGATTGAGCCCGAGTTTCTATGTAGAGTCTGCATGTTCTCCCTGTGCCTGCCTGGGTTCTCTCCAGGTGCTCCGGCTTCCTCCCACAGTTCAAGAACATGCAGCTTAGGTTGACTGGTGACTCTAAATTGCCCATAGGACTGAGTGTGGGTGTGTGTGACTGTTTGTTTACGTGTCAGCCCTGTGATAAACTGGCGACCTGACCAGGGTGGACCCCGCCTCTCACCCAATGTCAGCTGGGATTGGCTCTAGCCCCCCGTGACGCTGTTCAGGAATAAGCTGTATAGATAATGGATGGATGGATGCTTTTCAAGGCTCTAATGAATTTCTTTAAGCTGCTACTGTATGTGTTTTGCTCATGCCCAGGACAAGATGATCTCCAAATGCCCCCCTCTCCTCCTCCCTCAAACAGCACACACAGGTCGCATACAGGTATACACCATAGCATGTCTGTCCTTCTCTGTCCCTCCTCTCTGATGCAGCTACCATCCCCAGACTCAGCTGTTTCTGTCAGATGGTATTCCAGGATGAGGTTTCAGAGACTGTGCTGCAGAGTTAACTAGGGTATTTACTGATATCTTCAACTGATCCCTGTCACAATGTACTGTCCCCACCTGCTTCAAAACATCCGCCATAGTGCCAGTTTCGAAGGAGACTGCAATAGCCCACGTTAATGGTTGCAGGCCAGTGGCATTAACATCAGTTACTATGAAGTGCCTGGAAAGACCGGTCCTTACACCAAGTCTGTCCTCCCACCCATTTTGTACCAGTACTTACCAGTATGCCTACAGAACCAACAGGTCAACGGACAATGCCATTTCCACTGCTCTGCACACTGTACTGCTCCATCTGGAACAACAAGGAGTATACTGTATGTTGGAGTTTGTGGTTTAATACAAACATACCTAGTAGACTGTTCTCCAAGATGTCTGACCTAGGCATCCAACACAACATGTGTCACGGAAACGATACAGGTCCATTAGAGCACGCACCACAAGACTGCTATTCCCACTAGCATGAGAGGTGCTAATGTTGCCATAACAGTAGCATGTAGTGCAAGCTGTGCTCTGCTAACTTTGCTGTGTGTCTGGTAGGCTTCCATTGTCTATTCTTAAAAACACTACCACATGATGGGTTAGACTCGCCTCCTTTTCTGTGATGTAATAGGCAGAAGTGAAGTGTCCCTTATCGACAGTTTATTAAAGATTGTCCTTTTTTCAATGTTAAAATTTTATATCATGATGTATTTATGTCCTTTATATCGCCCGGCTCTCCTATACACTGATTTTGACATTGCAAAGATAAACGGTCTTAGTTTGTGATAGCCTCCGTTGACCACTGTATCAATACAACAGAATTCAGACAGGCTGGGAGAGAAAAGCTCAAGAAACTAAATTGAGTGACTCACCCAAAGGGAAGGTTTACAGTACAATAACAGTAACATGCTCACTCGACACATAGTACATAGCATTAATTAAAGTTAATAAACTGGATCCAGTTGGATCTAATTGGATTCTTTACATTTTTTTATTACACTGTGTGCTACAGTAATGCACAGTACATAGTGTTCTTGTACCTCTAGTCATGGAGGATGTGGCAACTGTTGGGGTAGAATTATGCGTCTCAATGTAAAAGAGGAAGTACTGACTCACAACCTTCAGATTGCTGCTCTGTCTCCAGCCACAAGCATAAAAGACACTCAGAAGACAGTGCAACCCCATGAATGAACCTGACTTCTCATCACAGTCTCTTGAGTGTTTGCAGTTGTATGATGATATAAAGGAAGGGGGGAGGGGGGAGGTGACTGTGGTCAAGTTTAACTTTATGACTGAAGATCAAAATGTTTTGATTTGACTCCAGATGTAGTGAGAAGCCAGCTGTAACTCAGTACAGTCTGAAACTTGACTTTGGTGACCTCTTGAGTCTCCCAAGGGAAATTGTTTTACATTATTAGTCAAATCAATCAGACGCATCAAGTTAAGCAATTTTTCAGTAACAAAATCTTTTCAAAAGCAACTGGAAATGGAAACTGGATTATTTATTTCTAGTATACAGTAAATCAGCCTTGATATCAGTGCATTAATGTGCTTTGTTACCCCTCTGCACTGGCGGTAGCCATGGCTATATGTTAATTAAATATGTATGCATTAATAACAGCTGTAAACTATTAAAGGCTATAGAGTGTTACATGAAGGTTTAACTGGAATAATTCTACTCCCGCAACTGACATGAGAGCCAACTAGAGAGGAGACATTCTGTTGAAGTTGTTGGGACTATAGAAATAGTCCACTCACATTGCACATCGGGGTTACAGAATAGGCTGTTCCCTTGTAAAAGATCTTGAACAGAGTATAGTCAAGAGTCAAGAATCTTTATTGTCATTATGCATAGCACAACAAATTTTTTTTCTGGCAGCTCTCGGCTTAAAAGACAGACACATTATTTACATAACACACAATTATATAAGTCAGTATAAAAATATGAACAAATAAAAAGGGATGTATGGGACCTAATCAGGTCAGCAGCATGTTAGCAGGGTTGGGTACGAAAACCTGGTGCCCTGTACAGTTGCCATCCACTGGACCAAATCACAATGTAGATTACAGTGCCTCATTACGGTGCCACTTAAATGCCTGTTGATTTAAATATTTGCCCTCTGGAGCAGTGAAATGGGCGATACTGGCGACATAAGCGTCACTGCATGTCATGTACTAGCGCTATCATTACCATTGTGGTGTTCCATTTACCTTAGAGCTGGGAATGAATA
>NW_018128129.1:543824-544439 GCF_001952655.1 Monopterus albus
ACATGATTCTTCTGACCTGTGATCTTGGGCAACATCACCAGAGAGCAATATGAGCTCAGTTTGTCTTTGAGTCTAAATGTGCACAGATATTTACTATCAAAATTATAATAAAGGTGCACAGTTACTATACGATCTCTGTATATTTCTCTAACCATTCTACAAGCATCTGCACTTTAATGTAATCATAACATGTATGTTGTGAATACCAAACGTTTGTCTGTAACTTTACTGCTCAGGCTGTATACATAAGCGCTACATACACATGCATATCACTTCATTTGTCTCAGTCTTAATGCCCAGGCATGTGGCCTTTGTGCCTTCTGAAAATGTATGAAATCTTAGGACAAATGGCCCTGCACTTCAAATTATGACATTTATGGCCCAGTTTTTGTTAGGTATGCTCCGTGCCTCCGCCATTCAGTCTTCCGATTCTGGTGGCAAGCGGAACCCCTAAACTCCGGGGGCCTGGATCTGATTCCCTGATGATCCTCATCGGCCCCGACAGCCTATTACACTTTGTTTCTGTGCCCCTCTGGGGAAAATAAATTTGTTTTGAGTCACTGCCTGCCTACCTGAATTCTATTATTCTTACTCTGTTCACTCTCTCTTCCCCGG
>NW_018128129.1:544468-549457 GCF_001952655.1 Monopterus albus
AAAAAAGAATGGATGCAGCGGGAGCCGATTCGGGGCAAGCCCCAGTACACCCCACCATCACTAGGCACGAAACCCAAATAGAACACCTAGGCCGTGTCCTGCAGCAACAAACTGATAATCAGGAAGTACTCTCTCAGCAGGTAGCCCAGTTCACCGTGTCGCTAGGCCACCTTAGCACTACTATCGCCAATGCTCCCCAGCACCTCCTCCTCCACACTCACTCCCCCGTATAGCCCGACCCGCGAGCCTCACATACCGGACCCTGAGCCGTTTTCCGGGGAGATCGACAAATGTCAGGGGTTTGTACTGCACTGCTACTGGGTATATGACCAACAGCCTTGAGCATATCACTCAGACTGAACCCGTATAAACTACGCAATAAACCAGTTTAGAGGTTGTGCCCTGAACTGGGGTCAGTCCATGAATTCCCAGGGCCGGTTTATAGGTGCCACCAGTACTGAATTTTTCCAAGAGTTACAAGCTGTTTTTGACCATTCTGACCATCAGGTTAGCGCTATTAGATGATTAATGGCTCTCCGGCAGAGGTCGCGCAGTGTTAAGGGGTATGCTGTAGAATTACGGTTTCTGTCAGCTGAGGCAGGTTGGAATGACCAAGCGCTCAGCGGAGCGTTCTGGCAGGGCCTGCAGGAACATCAGAAAGATGAACTCACCACTAAAGACGAGCCGTCCACATTCTCTGAACTGGTGAAAATGGCCATCAAAATTGATAACTGCCTACATGAGTGCTGCAAGGAGCCGCCAGGATGCCACGGCCCTGCCCAGGACCCCAGCCCGAAACTAAGGGGCCTTCCACCCTTGAGGAGGAGCCCATGCAATTGGGGGAAACTCCACTCACACCCAAGGAGAGGGTGTGGTGTGTCAAGACAGGAGCCTGTCTCTACTGTGGCAGCGGGACCATTACCACAGTGAGTGCCCCAAGAGACCCAGGCGCCACTCGTAGTTGGGGGCTCCTACAGGACAAACCGAGGCAAGAAATCCCCACACACTCCTCCACCAGCCTTGACTTACCTATTGCTCTCTGCATCGCCAGTAAGAAGACTCCTCACTGCATTTATTGACTCTGGTGTGGGGGAGAGCTTAATTGACAGTCAGGTGGTGAATGAATTACACGCAATTACACGAAACCAGATGCACTTTCCCGCCAGTTCAGCCTTCCAGTTCCCGAGGGGCCTCCTGAGCCCATCTTGCCCTGCTTAGTGGCCACCGTCACCTGGGAGATAGAGGAGACTGTTCGCACTGCCCTACAAGCCTAACCAGACCCCGGTAATGGACCTAAGGACCGGCTATTCATCCCTGACATGGCACGCACCTCTGAACTACAGTGGGCACAGGATTCCAGGCTCAGTTGCCACCCAGGTATCCACCATACCACCTCCCTGTGAAAGCGACATTTCTAGTAGCCGACGCTGGAAAAAGACGCACATGATTATGTTGGAGCCTGTACCATTTGCACCCAGTCCAAAGCATCTCATCAGCCACCAGCCGGCCTCATTCGCTCCCTGCTGATTCCTAGCCGACCGTGGTCCCACATAGCCCTGGATTTTGTCACCGGGTTCCCACCATCAAGTGGTAACTCAGTAACTCTGTCAATCATCGACCGCTTCTCTAAAGCAGCACACTTCATCGCCTTGCCACAACTTCCCTCAGCAATAGAAACTGCTGACATATTTGTCCAACGCGTCTTCCGACAACATGGACTTCCCTCCGACATAGTGTCTGATCGTCAACCCCAGTTCATCTCCCAGGTCTGGTCTGCATTCTGCAAAGCCATTGGAGCTCAACCCCATCTCTCATCCAGATACCATTCTCAAACTAACGGACAGGTGAAGAGATTAAACCAGGAACTCAAACGCCTTGCGATGTGTCACCAGCCACGAACCCAGCGCCTGGAGTTCTTACTTACCCTGGATACAATATGCGCATAATTCCCTCAGCAGTACGACCTCCGGCTCCGACAGCCTATTATACTTTGTTTCTGTGCCCCTCTGGCGAAAATCAAATTGTTTTGAGTCGCTGCCTGCCTACCTGAATCCAATTGTTTTTACTCTGTTCACTCTCTCTTCCCCGGTGTTGAGAGAGCAAACGATAATTTTAGCACCAGTATCAGAAAAAACCCAAACAATGCCCAATCCTAATAGACACTGGCTGCAGAGTGCACAGAAGTTTCATTTTGTCCTGTCAGTTGATGCGACCTGCTGCCACCAACTTTTCTCACTGTAACTGGTGAAAGTGATGTTCAGCACATATGATGTATATGAAACTGCTACTTGCATATTTTGCACACTGCAGTGTTAATTTCATCAACAATATCTCATGAAAATATTTGTTGCTGACTTATTTTTCAGAATAAAAACAAAGCTAAAACTAAATAAAAAGTAATGTTTGATAATGAGAACTATGAGGAAATGTTTAAAATGTTTTGTCAACAAAAAAGTCAATGATAATGTGAAGAACGGAGGAATGGGCATGAAGTATGCTGCATCTGTGGAGTCACAAACGGTAGCTATAGCCAAGTATCTCTTGTTCAGGAGTTGAATTACAGTGACTGCTTGCTGAATTTCAGTGCTATTGATAAGCTACTACCTTACATTAAGTAACTTTCTGTTTATGTCATCTGGTGTTGGCGCTTCTTGGAAGAAATTGTTTCATGAACCAAATTCATCTACAATCCAGAGAACTGAACAACAGCTGGGACAAACTAGGAAAATGCAGCAGTACACGAAATGAAAGAGTAGGACGATTTAACATGAATGTTCCTTTCAGTCAGATGTCTTTTGTGTTGCTCTCACATGGAATGGAATCAGTTCCACGATTAATGTGGGCAGGCAACCATAAATTGCTCTGTCTGTGGTCACTGCAGAGATCTCACTGTTTTAATATCCCACGATTTAGCTTCACCTCTCCCACTGAACCCAGTGGAGAGGATTTTATTACAAATGAGCGCAAGTCCAAATTCAGCAGAGCAGAGGGACACTGTGTGAATAAATACAGTAAATGCTGTTTTCCACTAAGCGAATTAGATGGGAACAACACATATAGCCGTGGTAATTAATTGCACACAACAAAGATGCAGAAGATGTATAGTAAATATTAAAAATGGCAAAAACTAACAAAAATCTAAAGACTAAAATTTGACTAAAACTAATTTAATAAATTAATAATAATTAATAGATTTTTGTCAAAAGACAAAATTAATTCACATGTCAAAATTAGCACTGGTACACTGAGCTTAATAAAAGAAGAGCTACTTTGGGTCAGATGTTGGCAAATTACAATTGTGGATTTTTAATGATGGTTCACTAGTTATATAGGTTTCCTACAACCACGAGAAGCTAGCACACAAGAGAAGTGTGTGGATTTCTGCTAGGTCTGTGTCCAGAGTATCTCAAATCCTGTTCTTTTAGTCTTTACACACCGGGACTTTGAAGCATGAGTCAAGCTGAGAGGGTACATGAAGAACGACAGCAGAATTTGATTTTTGCGGTGAAGCAAAGCCAGCATGAAGGCTGCAGCATGGTAGCTCATGCACATACTACCTTCACACACACCAGTCCATGGAGACACGCTGTCTAGTATAGTCAGAGTAAACACCCAGCTGCAGTGTAAATTGCTCAGCACTTTTTCAGCAGGGAAAAATGTGGATTCTTTCAGCACTCCATCTGGGCTCCTGGTTGTTTGAGGAAAGTGAAGTGCAGAAATCAATACATAGAGCACAAAGAGAGAAAAGGGGAGACATGCTGTAACTCCATGCCTGTGTTCTGAAAGTCAGTGAGAAAACCCTAGAGTATTTCTATAAGTTTGACAGATTCTAATCTTGTGTACTTGAAAGAGTTTTCTTGTATGCTAACCTTAGTTAAACTTTCTCTGTCCTCAGTATAAGCACACATAATGTCAGATATTGCCACCATGTCTTGCATCATATCAGCTCCATATGATATGTGTATATATTTATGGGGGCCTCAGGCGATAGAGTGGGTCATCCCCTAACTGTAAAGTTGGTTGTTCGATCCCCTGGCTTCTCCAGTCCACATGTCGGTGTGTCTTTGTACAGGAAACTGAACCTGACTTTGCTCCCGATGTGTCAGTGGGCAATATTGTCAAGCACTTTGACTGCAATTAAAGGTGTTTAAAAACATTATACAAGTCAGAATCAGAATCTGCTTTATTGGCCAGGTGTGACGGCCACACGAGGAATTTGACTCTGGTACATCGGCTCTCAATGTGCAAACAGTAAACCAGCATAAGGCTGTGTAATATAACAAAATAGCAGTATTAACAGCAACATTGACAGCAACAAACAGTGCAAGCAATGCAGAATAAGCAATATAAACAGACAGTAAACCGACAACAAAGGAATGTTTGTTGAAATGAGATAAATAGGGATAATAATAGAGTACTTAAAACTAGAGACCTGTACGAGTCTGTATAATCTGTACAATGTATATATACACAGGTATTACACTGAGGGTTATTGTCCAGTCATACTGTCATTGGTTAAGTGTTCATCAGAGTAACAGCCTGGGGGAAGAAACTGTCCCTGTGCCTGGTTGTCTTAGTGCACAGTGACCTGTAACGCCGTCCAGAGGGGAGGAGTCTGTACTTGTCCTGTTTGGTTGCTGAGCCAAACCAGACAGTGATGGAGGTGCAGAGAACAGACTCGATGATTCCTCTGTAGAACTGTATCAGCAGCTCCTGGGGCAGGTCGAACTTCCTGAGCTGGCGCAGGAAGTACATCCTCTGCTGTGCCTTCTTGATGAAGGCAAGTAGAAGTCCATTTTCCATTTATAAGTCCATATATATGATATTTATGTAAACCCCAAATATTCCAAGTCCAAATCAGCTACAGTATATGGAAACTTTATTTTGGCTCTTAAAGGAAAATCCCAGCAAAGATGTCACAGAGTCGTAATCTAGCTACCCAGACAAAGTCACAGAGTACAATGTAGTTTTCATTGTTTTTAAAGTATA
>NW_018128129.1:549531-552649 GCF_001952655.1 Monopterus albus
TGAACTGAGACAGCCCTGCTCTGAGCGACTGCAGATAATTACACCTGCGGTGGAAGTCGATTATTGTCACTTGTTTATTTGGTGCACTAATGTATACAGTAGAAATAGCAGAGAGTAACAAAAACACTCAGCTGTATGTTTCTTTCCCCTTCCAAAATAAATTGCCATCTGTAGACTTCCATTGTGAAGCATTGGAGAACGAATGTCCTGAAATACAGCTACAGTACTCCAGTTTTCTATTTTGGTGACCGCACTCTAGTGATTCTCCTACAGTAGTTCTGTTTTTACTGTGTCACCACAGCGTCTCCGTGCTGAGGATAACTGTGGCCTGAGGCATAAAAGTATTGTTTTGTAGATGTATGTTCTATGCTGAACTTCTGTTTCTTTATTTACCATAGTGTCTAGTTACTACTGTCTCTAGAAAGGTATGCCATTTTTCACCACATCCCTCTCCTCTGGCTTTGGCTACATTTGGGGTCTCTTTTCATAAGAATATGACACTGAGGGTTTCAAAAGATTAGGATTACACTTAAAAAAACATTGTCTCTTCAGCATTGATTAGTCTCAAATGTTTCAAGCTGATGCCTATAAGGCCTCTATCCACACACCATCGGTAAGAGTCATTTGAACTTGAGCCTTGATTAGCGCACCGTGAGAGGATGCATGCTTCTGTGAACTGATGCCCGGCCCCCACTTCCTCTAGCTTATCATCACAATCAGATGGAGTCCTCTTGTTGCGGCTTCAGCTACAGGAAAGTGTATGTGGAGGCGTGCACATGAGGACAGCCAGTCAAGGACGTTTAGCTTTCGGGTTTCTCAGCTTACCAAGGCCAGTTATAGTACAGACAGATGAGCAGAGGGACTGTCTGTGGAGACACGCAGCTGCTCTGTCATACAGTAACAGTCAGACAGATGGAGGATATTTAGCAGCAGAGCTCTGTGTGCACCATCCTGTAAGAGAGTGCTAAATGGACCGTGTATCTGCTGCTGTAGCCTTGGTTGCCCTACCACTCTTTGTTATTAGTTCTCCTGATTACTGCATTGAGTGTATGTCGGGCAGTACATCCGATGACAGGATTGCAGCTGGTCAATTTGAAATGTTGATTATACACATCTGGTAAATTACATAAACAAAAAGAGTTTTCTTTTTTTTTGGCTATTAAATTTTCATTACATTAGTATGGAAATATTGATCAGAAAGTAAGAGGAACAATTAAGAGTATACCCCATGAAAGAAAACTGACATATTACAGCATTAGGCATATAAGATACAGATACTTTTTGAGGGCTTTCCCTATAACAGAAACATTTAGGCGCAGCACCTAAGTGTTTTTGCGGAGCTTCTAAGCTGAATGAACGTAAAAAGGTGACATATCAGAATAAATGTAAAAACGATGGTGAATTATCAGCACCAGAAAATAACAGAGGCGACTTGAGCTCAAACTGAAATGTAAGCTGGCAACTGGAATGACCTTTCAATCAACAGTGGGTTTTTGGGCAAACGTTTGTGTGATTAGCAGCATTTCCAAGCTAATCAAACAGCTGACTGGATAGTTCTCTGTACTGCTCAGTATTAATCAGAATGATGAACAATCTAGCTCCTGAATGATTGGGTGAATTTCTGGCATATCAGAAATCTCATCAGATATCTTGCAGGCCCACGGTCCAAAGTTAGTTCAGTGTACTTGTGAAAGTACAAAGACAACAACATAAAACATAGCACAGAGGAAATATAATATTTTATGGGGTGAGCAAGACCATAATATAAACTGCTCAAAAAACCTTAAGGGAACACTTAATCATCACAGTATAACACCAAGTCAGTTAAACTTCAGGGATATCAATCTGTCCATTTAGGAGGCACAAGTGATTGTGAATCAGTTTCACAACAGATTCATTTGAGAGGCAAAAGCAAGACAACCTCCAAAAAGGGAATGGTTTTGCATGTGGTGGCCACAGACACATGCTCTCTCCTCATCCTTCCTGACTGATCCTTCTCAGGTTTTGTTTTGCTAGTGTCCTTGTCAGTACTTGTAACATGAGGCGGTACCTGCAGCCCAGTCAGGTTGCACAGGTAGTCCAGTTACTCCAAGATGGCGCATCCATACGTGCAGTCACAAGAATGTTTGCTGTATCTCCCAGCACAGTCTCAAGGGCATGGAGGAGATACCAGGTGACCAGCCGTTACACCAGGAGAGCTGGGCAGGGCCGTAGAAGGTCAGTAACCCAGCAGCAGGACCAGTATCTGCTCCTTTGTGCCAGGAGGAACATGAGAAGCACTGGGAGAGCCCTACAAACTAACCTCCAGCAACTATATTCTTATATATTTCTTATTATACTGCTACATTTCCTGCTTAAAGTGCCTTAGTGCCTTTTGTGTTACTTATTTATCTACTTTATATTTCATTTGTATTTTGTGGCATTCATGTGGATGGCAAAGTAAGAATTTCATTGTACAGGGAAACAAGTTTCCTAACTGTGCATATGACAAATAAAACACTTTGACCTTGAACTTTGAGCTTCTGGTGTGCATGTTTCTGACCAAACTGTCAGAAACAGACTCCATGAGGGCAGCATGAGGGCCCAGCATCCTCTAGTACGACCTGTGCTCACAGCTCAGCACAATGCTGCTTGATTGGCATTCGCCAGAGAACTTCAGAATTGGCAGGTCCTCCATTGGGGCCTGTTAGGATTGGATTTCAGGAGTTAAAGTTATTTTTCTACTTATCATCAGTATTATTTTACTTTTATAATGGAAAAGTTCAGTATGACTATTTGTCTGTGTTTCATTAACAGCTCCATGTATCAGTATTAACCAGCTCTTATGCATGCATCATAGTCAAAGTTTTCAGCTTTGAGTCAACTAGTAGTATTTCTTGTCTTCTTGGTGAAATGTGCATAAATTGATTGCAGAGATAAGTGTCATCCTGGAAACTATAGATAAGATGCTAACTGCATGTCTACTTTCAGTTAGAAAGAAATGCCTGAAAATAACAACACACACACACACACTGCTTATTCGAACATCCTAGAATATTTGCATGAACTATGTATGAGCCTTGTGTCCAGTTCATGTTGTGAGTGTAGAGCCAACAGATTAGAAGATAATATGAGTTCA
>NW_018128129.1:553308-566072 GCF_001952655.1 Monopterus albus
AGGATCCTAGGCGACATGCCAAACCTCCTCAGCCTCCTTAGGAAGCACAGCCGCCCGTTGGGCCTTCTTGACCAGCTGTGTGGTGTTAAGCGTCCAAGTGAGGTCCTCACTGATGTGGACACCCAGATATTTGAAGCTGCTCACCCTCTCCACTTCGAGCCCCCGGATGAACAGTGGCTGATGAGTTCTCCTCTCCTTCCTCATGTCCGCTGGAGGGCAGCCGTGATGGCGTCTGAGGTGGCCCTGTTGGGCCAGTAGGCCGAAGATGAGAGCAGGTTCACATTGAGCACAGGTGACGGGTGTGAAAGAGTCTGGAGACGCTGTGGTGAATGTTGTGCTGCCTATAATATCATCCAGCATGACTAGTTTGGTGCTGGATCGCTGATGATCTGGGGAGGCATCTCCTTGGGGGGGCACATAGACCTCCACATCATAGCCAATGCTACCCTGACTGCTGTGAGGCACTGGGATGAAATCCTCAGAGCGATTAAAGTGACTTGGGTTAAAGATAAGAATACCCAACTATTTTGTATTCTTGGGTGATCTTATATTTAGACTAGGTGTTTGTTCTTTTGGCTTTAATCTCTTTACTTGACTCAAGGAGAGCCCTGCACAAGAATTCCTATATGCCTAGACTGTCTGTTTATGCATAAATGGCAAATAAAAATCTTGAATCTGGGTTGTCAGATCTTACGCTGGTACAGAGGACCCCTGGTTCCTCCTGGTGCAGGACAGTGGCCGGTCTCAGGTGGCCAGAGTGTGTAGGTAGTTCCTGGTTGATGAAGGCATTGATGCCACTGACTAGCCCTCACATTCCCCTCACCTAAATCTGACTGAGGACCTATGGGGCATTGTATCAGTGCATCCGGCACCACAAAGTACCACCACAGACTGTCCAGGAGCTCAGTGATGCCCTGATCTAGCTCTGGGAGAAGAGCCCCAGGACATCATCCGCTGACTCATCAGGAGCAGCCCAGACTGTCAGGAGTTCATACAGGCACATGGGGGCCATACTCACTTCTGAGTCACATTATGAGGTGAACTGATGAAGCCTCTTGGATGAGAGGTGAAACGTCTTCAAGCTAGAAATCTAGTCCAATTGATTATATTTCTAAGTTTTTTCAGCTTACTATGACCTGGATGACTGAGAATCTGCACAGACATTATGAGGTCTCATTTTGTTCTGAACAAATGATACAATGTACATTAGTAAAGGTTTTCAACTTGAATAATTTGTTCATCAAGATGCGATGTGTGATTTAAGTGTTAATTGTTTTTAGCAGTTCATATATATAGTGTATATGGATGAGGCTCATTGAGCTGTGGAAGCACTGTACAGTGTGTCATCAGAATGGTGTTATGATCGACAGTAACGGAGAAATAGCTACTGACAGCAGATTACTGCTGTGAAGTGGATAAAAAAGTCAAATGGATAATAGTAATTATGTTTTTCTTTTGGCTGACCCCAACTTTAATGGAGTTGTCAGTGAACACACTCGCTCTAGGTTCAGTTTAAGCATCCAGTGTGAGCGCTCGCGTCTTGTCAGTGAGCAATGAAGTCATGGATCCTGGCAGTGCGGGTGGGCTGCTTAAAACATGGTGTGAGTTAACGCATTTTACGTGATCAATAAAACTCTGGACCGTACCGTATGCGGCAGCGAGTTCCAATAGCTCCGTCTTCTTTTGTTTTTGTTTTTTTTTTTTCTCTTTTCGTGCTTTCTGAATTTGTCTATCAAGATCGGTGTGTGGTATCTGTTCTTATGGTGTCTTGTTGCTTGCTCTCTGTTGTTTTTTGTCCCTTACTGCTGCTGGAACACTGGAATTTCCCCACTGGAATCAATAAAGTTCTTCCTACCTAATAAAGTTCTACCAATAACTCCCCTAAGCTGCCTGGAAACCCTGCTGTTTGTGAACAAATGAGTGCAACCTTATTTTGGACTCTCATACGAGTACATGACAATAGATAGAATATAATAAAAGCAAATGACATGTATATAATCATTAAAACAATCTATATATATTCTATGTATTATGAATGTACATTATACTAAAGAAATGAGCATGGAGAAAATGAATTAAATGTCATGTAAACAAAGTGTGTATTTACAAAAAAGTGAGAGAGTAAAATTTGGATAATATCTAAATTATATAAATCATATGTACCCTTGTCTGTCTTAGATGAACTGCAACAGATTGCGTATTGCTGAAATACTTTAAGGTTTTTCTTTTTACTGTGTTTCAGTTCAACTGTTAGATTAAAGAACACACAGTGCTGTCAATGTGACTTTTGCTTTGCATGTACCTGAGTAGTACTCAGTAGATGGGGACAACTCTCTGATGGTCTCTACTTGCTGTCAGCACTGGGAAATGGAGTATCTTTGGATATATACTGTGAGATTGTGCGAATTGATTTCACCTTTGGCCACTAGATGTCACCCTACACAGTCTTAACACCAGAACAGCCTGTGTGCAAGATTCCCTTTCACAGACTGACATCAAAGTAATAACTACATCTTTCTCAATGTCCCCTGAGATGCAGAGACAAAGACCTCTGTCAAACAGTTTTATTAGGCTGAAAAGGCTGATTACATACAATTAGTAGCACTGTTTCCTCTTCACATGATTATTGTTGAATGGCACAGCAGGGATGGGCATTCTGTGAGCACAAAATATCTTGCTTCAGGATCTAGAGCGTGGCATTACTGTTGTCAGTTTTTACGTACAAGAATGGAATTGCTCACTGGTGATTTCTTGGATCCATTTTCAGGTAGGTGCCCAGATGTCTGAGGAGGCTCTGAGGATGACGTCTTGGCCTTGAACCCCACCAGTATGTCAGGTAAGACTCTGGATTATTCCCTCAGCAATACACACTCTGTCGTTTACCCCTCAGGTGTATTCAAATTATGATTTTTAGGGTGCAGGAGAAGCTAGAAGGAGTTGATATGGCAAAAACAGTGTGCAAAAAAGAAGTCAAAAGTGCTTCACTGAAATACAGACACTTAGGGCTATAATTTTTTTTAAGGCACATAAAACTGAGACATACCTTTTAAAATGTTGACAATCTACAAGTGATTTTTAGTCTCTCAAAATAAAACTGGAACCGATTTGTACTACATTTGAATATTGAAAGTAGGTTAAAATAGGCTTTCTACACATGATCGGCGACAGAATGACATCAGTATATTTTTCCTGTGATTAGAGCAAAAGTGCAGAACTGGCAGCAGTAATTCCTTTTGGTGTTATGTGCCAGCTGAATTGTACATCTCACTGCTGCACTCAGAATTGATTTTGAAGTCCGCTGAAGTCATTTTCAACCTTAGCCTTTGAACCCTCCACCTTAAGTTTTGTGAAGTGCCTTTTTTGTGGCCATGTCAAGCTGAACTGTAAAGCCAAAATGTACAAGCTGCTGGTTCTGGGAATGTTTTTCCCATTTCAGTCCTTTAATAATATTCTTAATGTAACTTTATGTAGAAGCATAGGACTGTCTCATTTTACTGGTTTATGTTATGGCCTCAATTTAAATGATTTCAACTCGGTAATGTAATGTCTTCTGGTTTGACATGGCAGACAGCTTGACAGACTTCAGTACCCATAAGTCTTGGTTGCTGTCGCTGTGGATGAGAATCAGGTGGAGCAATAGTTAGTGAATTAATCAAAACCTGATCCAGAAGCTGATAGGAAATAATTTTATTATGGATAGTTTTATCAGTTTTTTCAGCAGAGTAATCTTAAGCTTATAATCCATTGTTAGCGACACACAATTTTAAGCTCTGCAGGTGCACGTTTTTGACAAAAGCATCTTTGAAGATAACTTGCACCTCGTAGTTTGCATCGACAGATTTGAAGAAAATATTTTGTAACAGTTGTTACTCTTTAGCACTGATAGAGTAAATGGAAGTCTTTTGTTTCCATCCAAGCCTTGGAATAGCTCCACCTGTGAGTCACCTGACATTGCATGTGAAAAACAAACAAAAAAAGGTCTCCCAGAACCAGGGGCACTAAAAAGAACTGCTACTAACTCTCATTTCTATAGGATGACAGGACCCGGGGCCCATCTTGTAGTGTGCGCAGCTTATACAGCTGATCATGTGTAGAGGGCATCACCATCCCACCAGAATACCGTCAATGTACAATAGTTTAACTGGTTGGGGATCACCTTTTTAATGTGAGGGAACACAATGTAGTTAATTTCATTGAAATCAGTCTTCCTTTAAACCAATAATATTTTACACAAAACTGGCAAAAACCAAAATAATCCACAAGCCTTGTTTTTTTTCATTAATTGGCTAATGTCTCAGTTTGAACACGGAGCTCTACAGAGACAGCGTAGATGAATGATGAATTGGCTGTCGTGTGGATTTAGCCAGTCCTGGCGGCCTCGCTCACCCGACATACATGCTGTCAATTTCAGCATAGGGAACAGGCACAAGCTTGTATGAATCACATGATGAAGAAATGAACATGATCCCCTCACTTAGTGGGACATAGTGAGACTAAGAACAACAGACTATGACAGAGTAATGTTTCTCATGCTGTTGATTTAGGCTCCACATTAACCTGCTGTTTTATTGCCTAGCTTCTGAATGCTTTGATGTGAAAAGCCAAACAGTGTTAGTCTGCCTCTCTCATCTGATTCACTGAGCAAGTAGCTTTTTGTTAAAGTGCCTCTCCCATCTATTTTAGAGCCAGCAGAAAAATGCTCCCCCCGCTGGAAAGATGATGCCATTCAAAATGGTAATATTTCCCCTCCCTCTCCGCATTGCTTTTCCTCTTCTTTGTCAGTCTGGGTGAGCTCATAAACAATGCAGTGCTTTTTACTAAAACTGAGCTTCTGCTTCAGGTTTTAACCTCCTTCAGCTTTTGTTTTGCATCTTGTTAAAGACCTTGAATGTCATGAGTTAGACTGTTTACATCTAGTAACTTGATTACTCATTTGGAGAAATTCTAAAAACATTTTCTCACTTTATTCAGATTTCCAGGGCTTTTTCTATGGAGTGAAATTAGTATCAATAATAGTTACAAATGCATGTTAAATGATCTACAAACTGCACATTTACCTATGAGTATGATCATTTGTGTGTTATTTATAGTGCTTAGAAATGCGTTCAGTCCACAAACTACCAAGTAATCTGAACAGTGTTTTATATACATGTTCAACTTCAGGTTCATGGATCTGATGCACTTTGCTTTTGAAAATCTTTTTGTGCATATAAATATCTAAAATTTTTTGTGAAGTTGTTTTACAAGCCCTTTTTTTTCCACTGCTCATTCAAAACAGGAATTTTCTGAGTTTCCCGCCTCACTGTTCTGTGTAAAAAGGTACAGTGCCAGAATAGGCGGTTGAAGTTAACCCTCCAGAATGCCGTGACAAGAGGTAGTATTTTTGCCGAGATGAGTTCGCTCCACCTCCTGTATAAATGGAACGAGGTGGAATTGGAGGTCCAAGTGAGAGTGAGAGAGCTAGAGAGTGAATGAGGAGAGAGAGCAGCATCAGCAAGAACAGGAATCAGATTTAAAATATTTTGTGATTGCTTCACTGTGGTTACGTTCTAAAGTAGGAATAAACCACCACACCTCTACACCTGTGGGAAGGACTTTATGTAAATGCTGCCAAAACACATGCTTCTGTCTGTTCTGAGGTGAAGTACACTTTGTGTGTGTAGCCCTGCCATCAAACAGACACAGACCTGAAGCTGGATGCACGTATAGAAGCCTACTTTAATTTCAATTCATAAATATATTAAACAACATCAGATAACAGCCCGTTTGTTTCGTTTTCAAATGGGCTGCGAAATACACTGAGTATTCTGGTTCCTTTTCTTAGGTTCATCTATAGTTAGTTTCATTATGTATTTGGAGTTATGGGTATGAGCAAAAGCACCCATAAGAGTGTGAAAGATACATGCAGAGATCCTAGCTGCCTATGTAAATACCTTCATGCAGCTTATGATCTGCGGGGCAAAAACAGTAGAGTTAGATCAGTGAAGTTAAAACTGCATGACACTGGAAAAATAGGCTTACAATGCTCAAATTGCTTGGCATTTGTTTGTGGATTGAACCGTGCATTTGTGTACACTATAAATTACACACATCATTCTACACATTTGTACGTTTTCATTTGAAGATCATTTAAGACACAGTTATCATTCATCACCAGACTATTTTCCATATTTCTCTGAATCATAATTCATTACCAAAATCATTTACATTAAATCTATTTAATGTAATTTATAGTAGCATTTAGCCAAATGTAACATGCAAAGAAATGGGCTTGATTTTAAACATTGGTAACAAATGCATTTAATCCTAAGTATACATGTGACGTGTCCTGTGTGTTGAGTACCAGCCTGCTCGCAATATGTTAGACATATTTATTTTCAGCATATTCAGATTAAAATACTGTGGAAGAGACATAAGGATAAAACTCGAAGGACAAAGGTCCTGTACAGCGTTGCCACAATTTGATTAATCAGCAACTAGTTATAATCAGAAATCAATTGAGTTGTTTTGAGCAAAACTGGCAAACATTTGGCTATTGTATGTTCTCAAATGTGAGAATACACTGCTTGGACCTAGCAAGACATTCAGTGACATCACCTTGAGTGAGCTGCAAGATGTTTTGATGGATACAGTTTTTTTTTATGTTTTACAGACCAATCGATCAATCAAGGTTAATCAATAATGAAAAAGTATCGCTAGCTCTATAAGGACCGACTTTTCTGTTCAGAGAAACTGGTTGAAAAAGCAATGCAGCATAACCTGAAGTCACTTTAATCTGTGGACTAACCAACTGTTTTGCTTTGCTACATATTTGACTCATCAGTTAATCACTCATTAGCCACAAACAGAAATGTTTATACAAGTGTAGGACAGTAAGCTCAATTCCAAACACTCTTAACAGACATTTTAAAAGAAAGGCAGCACATCTAGTCTGTTAGGCGGCTGTTTTATATTCTCCACTGATCACTGGTGCAGTCAAGGACAGCTGAGTCAGTGTTTTTACAGATTGATATGACCTTTTCTAGAAGCCTGAAGTGCTTTGAAGTGGCTATACTCATTTCCGGTCTTTTGTGGTGTCTGCTGACATAAAAAGAGGACTTTTAAGAATATCTTCACGTTTGAGCAGTGATTTTTACAGCAGTGTTTATATAAAGGTATATCTGTTGAACATTCAGTATGAATAAAATGTTCTTAGTGGTTGATAAAACGGTTAATTGTGAGTGCATCAAGGGCAGCAAACACAAAAAGTTCACCTATAAACTGATGTCTAACATTAAGCTGCAGGGGTTGCTTTTTTTCCTCCAATATTTCATTTGTTGCATATGTCTTATCTGTATGAAAACAAAATAATTTGGTTTAGTCAGCTTGCTGTGTACCGTACCACTGTCCATATTTTATATACAGTTAATGATCTCATCGTCAGAGAGCAGCCTTTTTATGGACTATCCAGTAGGTTGGCAGACATTTGTCAGAAACGGCGCGCGATGCGGCCGAAAAGTGTTAGATGAACTCATTAAATGGCCAGACGAGGAAGTAATGAACAAACCCGTCTCTTTAATAAGAGAACTAACGTAAACAAAAAACCATACAAGACACGGTGGAAACACAAACTCACGGTCGGTATAACAGTCCGAGATCAGAGCCAGCAAACACATACATCCAGGGGAATCCAAAACGCATTGTCCAAAGATAAGTCTGTTAAGCCGATACACAGAAGCAGTCCGAAATAAGAGGGCAAGGCAGAACAGAATAATCCAAGGAAGCAGTCCGGGTCAGAAACACAAAATACCAATACCGAAGAAAATGCTGGCAAGTCAGAGCTGGGGTCTAGAACAATCTGGCAGCGTCCTGGTGGGAGGACGTTGCCTAAATAGAGGTGCAAACAATAACGAAACTAAGGTGAAACCAATGTGAGTGATGAAGAACGCAAAAAGACAGAAACTAAGGTGAAACAAAAACAGGAAGTAACGTCAAAATAAAAGCCGGACAGGAAGCAGCAGAACCGAATCATGACAACATTATTTCATCATTTGTAGCTTTGGTTAGGTGCAGCCTTCTCTTTCTGGGGTTGTCACATTTACATGATTGAATTTCAAACAAAAGTTCAAATTCCATGAGAACGCATGTAGACTAGTCCTAAACAACAGTTACTTGTAAATGCTGCCTCTGCTAGGAGGTGACTTCAGATTTTTTGGTTATAGTAAAGATAATGTAAGGCAGTAGCATTATAAAGGTCACAAAACAGCCTTACTTTGCCTTCTTTGATGCTGAATTTAAAATCAAAAACCAGTTGAAAAGATGTATTAACTCATATAAAACAGTAACAAGCTAGTCTTTACCAGACTAAGGTGATCTGTAGTTCTTCTTTAATAGGCTGAAGCATAGTTCATTATTATGACTCCTTATAGCTGACTTCTGTTTATCACCAGAAGTTCTGTTAATTCATTCTGTTCATTCGCAATTTGAAATTTTTGGAAGAAATTATGTTTTTATTTTTTGCTGTTTCTGCTCACATGATGTCAGTAAGAGAGTTTTTTGACTACAAAGCTGTTATTTACATACTGTACACGGGCTGTCCTTGAGCTGCATTTGAGCCTGTATCACCTGACTTTGATCAGCTCTAGGCATTGGTGGGACTGGGCTGGGTTTGAGGTTCTTGTGAGTCTTATAATATGATCACAGGTCCTGCAATAAGGTTAATGATAGTTTACTGCAATTGCACAACGATGAGAAGGATTTTAATAGGTGAAATTTTATTTAGCTAGTCTTCCGTGAATGTGTGCAGGTCTACCAATATACTCTCATTTTTGGGGGTGTTGTAGCAGAAGAGCTGACAGTATTTAAAATAGTTAAAAAGAAGAACTGCATCTAAAGTAGATCCCTGTAATTCGTTTTAAAGTGCAGGATAATCCACTCAATCTTTAACCTTTAGCAATAGGAGCCTTCTGTTGTTTCCCTGAGCTTCCCCTTAACTAACGTGTCCTCCTCAGGTAACACCAACAAGCCAGGGACATCTGGCTCAGAGCATCATGTCATTTGAGGGCCCTGGGGTAAAAGAGGTTCCTCATATCCAAAAATTGTCCGTGACCGGCTTTGAACTCCAAGGCCTGAAGTAATCGGTTACGTAGGGAGGTAGTATATCTGCGCAGGAGCCCACTGCAGGGCCATTGTGATGAGTTGCCACTGACAGAGGAACTATGGTCCTGTTTGTAAGAGTATATTATTGTATAATAGTACCATGAGAGTAGAAGACTGTCATTACTTCAAATAGAAAGGCCTTGTTGTTTGCCTCAGCCACTTCATGAATATCCAGAGTTGGCCGGTAGAGAGTATTTACATACACAGGTACTTCCTCAGCAGTATTTTACACAGGAAATCTAAAGTATTCCTCTGGACTTGCAATTCCAGCTTTCTGCTATTAGACGCAGGTTAAGAAACAAGATACAACTGATGAAAATGACAATTGGGGTGAGTAGAAAAACATTTTAATGTAATATTTAATTGTAAAAATTATTTTAGACTGTGCTATATTGAAGCAACACAAATGTATTTGTTTTTCTAAAAGTGTAACAGGGCAATTCTGAAAATAGTGAATATGGCAGTCTTACAATAATTTTGAAATTTTTTAATGTTCTTTCATATTAAAATAAATGCAAAGCTTGCTAGTTCCTTCCAGTTTTCAATCATATGATGTTTTGGAATTATAATTATTCTTTACATTTTTTATTCATAAATACCTTTTGAATATGTAAATATTAAAAGCATGTTTGTATAAGTAATATATACATATGTATTTCTAATTCCTCATAAAAAGCATGAACTATAAGAGTAGTTTTTATACCATTTATCAAGTCAGTTTTGCAAAAGCATTTAATCATTTTTCACAGTTTTAAAACAATAAATTTAATGCTTACATCTTTATAAAACCTTTTATTTTTGCCTTTTAAAATCTAAACTTATTTGAATCAAAATACCCAATGGAAAAAATCATTTTTTACATCTTATTGTGTGATAAAACCATAAAATGTCACAAGGAAAACCACTGTTGTTAACTGTCCACTCAGACAGCAGATTGTTTCAGTACTAACAGACAATAAAAGCTTAACAGTGTGTTGACAGTTGTTTAAGAAACTCCAAACAAGATTAGTCTATGGCAAGGACATCACCTCATCAAAAAGTTAAACTGGTATCAAGCCCTCTTTGCAAACAGATTTGCCTTACAGGACCCTGCCTCTTGCCAGCTGCTGCTGGTTGATTACATCTCTTTGTAGCACACTCACATTTACTACATTACCGGAGTCAGTAATCCCATGGTAAGCCTTGATAACCGTTTGTCCAACCAGATTATGTAAAATAAACATTGCTTATTCATTTTGAAATACTTGTAATCCTTAGGTTTGTACAATTAATGTTTAAAAGTATAATTTATCTTTAGATTGGTTATTTTCTGTAGATTAGTGGAAACTGTTCCCAGATTGATTCCACACGGGCAAATCCAAAGACTAAAAATGGAAAATCAGAATGTCCATATTTCAGTCATAATTGCAGAGAGACCTGAAGCAATTCAGTGTATCAATTGTTAAAGTGCCACTTATCTGCATTTAACATATAGGGGTTTGTGGTTGCCCGTTCTTTGCACTGGTCTTGGCTTGCCAAATAAACAACACTATCTTTTATGGAACATCATAAGACTCTCAGCGGTCACCAAGAGGCAGTCGTCTCTGAAGGAATCGTGGTTTATCTTACGGAATCGAAAAAAGTTGCTACTTAATTGTAGTGAAATGTAAAACAAAGTGGCTACAGGTGCCTGATTACACTGGCCACCACATTTCTGAATTCACATGTAAACTATTAAATCCCACATAAACTTCTCACCTCTTATATAATAAAATCTATCAAGAGCTACAAGTAATTGATATTAGATATTAAGATTTTCTTTATATTCACAGAGCTCAGTTGTCACTAGGACAAAGCAAAAGACAATATTGTCAGAACTGATGAAGTGAGATATCTTCCTTGCAATGACTGTAGTCAAGGCATGTCATTTTTCTCTTATGTTTTTCAAACTTGTAGGAGGAGCTAACAAACTGAGGTTTCAGTCAAATGTGGTCTGATCTACTAAGGAATGTGAAAATAGTACAATAAAAAATACTTTTATTCAGAATTTATAATGAGGAGAAATTTAATAATCTTAATTAGAACAGAAGTTTCTTCAAGTAAATCCTGTTAAATAGAAAACAGAATTGAGGAGTACACTTACAACCCCAAATCAGAAAAAGTTGGGATGGTATATAAAATCAAGATTTGTTGGGACGGTTGCATTTCAGGGCCAGTAATGAGGTGAAACATTGAAATGATGATTCCATGTGAACCAGGTGATGTCAACATCATGATTTGGTACAAAAGTGGCATCCAGGAAAGGCCGAGCCCTTTAGGAGCAAAGATGGGCCGAGGACCAACATATGTGTGAGGAAATTGTTGAAATGTTTAAAAACAATGTTCCTCAAAGAAAGATAGGAAGAGATTTGGATCTGTCACCCTCTATGGTGCAGAACATCATTAAGACAGTCAAGGAATCGGAAGGGATTTCAGTGTGTAAAGGACCAAGCCTGAGCTGGATGACCGTGCTCTCTGATCCCTCAGACGGCACCACATCAAGAATCGTCACTCTTCTTTATAAGATGTAACCACATGGGCTCAGGATGACTTTGGCTCACCTGTGTCAGGCTCTACAATACGTAGTTACATCCATAAATGCTGCTTAAAACTGGACTGTGCCAAAGGGAAGCCCTATGTCAACAGTGTCCAGAAGTTGACTGCTCTGGGCTCTGAGGCATCTGGGATGGACACAGTGGAAGCGTGTACTGTGGTCAGATGAATCAATCAGTCTTTTTTGAAAGGAATGGACACTGTGTGCTCTGGACCAAAAGACAAAAAAGACCATCCAGACTGTTAGCAGCAACAAGTTCCAGGGATGCCCATGCATATTTCAACAAGACAATGCAAAACCTCATAGTGCACATGACAAAGGCCTGGCTGTGGAGGACAAGGGGGCGCAAGTGCTGGACTGACCTGCCTGCAGTCCCCACCTATCCCCAATAGAGAATGTGTGGAGCACATTGAAACCCAAATTGTGTCAATGAAGACCCAGGACTGTTGTGCACCTTAAGTTTTGTTTGCAGGAAGAATGGGACAAAATGACACATGACACACTGAATCACTTGGTGTCCTCAGTCCCTAAACATCTTTTAAGTGTTGTGAAAAGGAACAGCAGTATCATACCATGGTGAACACTTTACTGTCCCAACGTTTGTTGAAATGTGTTACAGCGTCAGAATTTAAGTGAGTGTTTATTTTGAACAAAGAATAAAATTGATGAGGTATCACATCAAATAATGTGCTGTTGTTTTGTTTTCATTGTAATACAGGGTAGAGATGATTTACACAGCACTGTTTTCTGTATTCATTTTGATTTCAGATACCCAACTTTTTCTGATTTGGGTTTGTAAGGTCTTCAAAATGTCACCATTGTTTCCTCAAAACCTGGTACACCGACAGTATTGAATGTCTTTTTTTTTTTGGAAACCCTACAGTCTGCTATGAGTTCATTTAAGTACAAACAACAGGGATTTTAAAACCAAAACTACACCCATTATTGCCCAGGCCCCATGTGTTCACATACAGTGGGTACGGAGTGTATTCAGACCCTCTTAAATTTTTCACTCTTTGTTATATTGCAGCCATATGCTAAAATCATTTAAGTT